>NW_021680536.1:573695-591829 GCF_001412515.2 Diachasma alloeum
CGTGAGCTGTTCTCCCGGTTGCTGATGTGTTGAGACGGTCGTGAGCTTGGAGTGGTGTGTTTGTTTACCCTCGCCTGTGTTGCGATGGTGTGTGTATGCAGANCCCTGTAGGATTCGAGGTTGTGGTTGTTCGGGAAGATAACGAATCAACTACGCAAGGCAACAGTTTGCAAAACTAGTGATTTAGTTTATTGTCGTGAATGCGGTATGTATAAATGATGAGTCGGTAGTATGAATATATACAGGATAAGGTGGAGAGATGTCCACCGTGTCGCATGAGCCAGACGACTAATTTCTGCTAGCGCGGGAGCGATTGCGACACCTGAGACGCGCGTGTGTTCCTCAGGTATGTGTGTATGAGAGCGGTGCGATACGCGTCTCAGTGTGGATGTAGCGAGGCGCTACTTGACTCCCCTTCTTAGTGAAAAACGCAGTTTTTCTAAACTGAAACATAAAGCAGAAAAATTAATATGTTCGTTGATGATGAAGTTGACTGCGACATCCTAGCTGCTGATAGCCGTGAGCTGTTCTCCCGGTTGCTGATGTGTTGAGACGGTCGTGAGCTTGGAGTGGTGTGTTTGTTTACCCTCGCCTGTGTTGCGATGGTGTGTGTATGCAGATGTGTGCGATGCCTCTCGATGATGTGTCAGAGAGGTGATGCCCTGGTGAAGACGTCTATCGGCGTTCGATGTGACGTCGCGTATTCCAGAGGGCGAGGTTCTCATTGAGGTTTGGCGGAGATGAGCTCTGTGAGTCGGCCCGATGTTCTCGACGCTGCCATCGGAGAAGTTCGACATGAGGTTACTTTCTTCTCTCCCTCATGTCGCGGAGTCGCCGCGGATCGTAGGCGAGGGTCCAGATCCCCTGATGCCCGTGAAATCCTGTTGGCGTGTGTAGATGCGAAGGGACTACGGTTGAGGTGACCAGCCTCCTGCGCCCATGCCGCGGATGCGGTGTCCATTTTCGCTACGTTGGTGTGCCTCATACCAACAAAGTGTCCATCATTCCTGAAGGTAGAGGTAATGCCTGCGTGTGTATGTGATTCTCGACGATGCTCTAGCGAAGATGAGCTCGTTGAGTCGGCCCGATGTTCTCAACGCTGCCATCGGAGACGAGTGGCATGAGGTTACTTTCTTCTCTCCCCCATGCCAGTGTGTCACTGTCCTCCAGCTGCTCGTTGCTACCGTTGTCTTTGTCTTTGTGTTAGCGCAGTTATTGTCATCTCACAGTTTATCCGAAATGAAATGACATCGACGCTTGTGAGAGAGAAAAATAAAGTATCTAGAAGTCTTTATTATCACCAGCACAGCACAAGGTCTCTGGGTGCTCAGCAATGTGCTAGCACTCGTCACAATAATACAAAAATAAAATCGTCGCGCTCATGATGTTAGTGCACGACCACTGGCCCTTGTTTTGATTTCGCAAGGACGTAGCAAAGCCAAGGCTCGGCGCTCGGACGCTTGCAATGTTCTAGAATTCACGAGACGCCCGTTTGAAAAGGCCGTTGAGTACTCACGCGACGAAATTTTACGGTTTTCTATCGCGGGGAATTAAATTTAACACTCGAACTCGGGGAATGTGCGGCACTGGAAAGTCTAGGATGCATGGATGATCACCAGGATGGATGTACTTCACTGGGATGCGCGGGTAAAAACTTTCGATGATGAATGCACGCGGTTGCGAGGAGTTTTCACTTGTCGCACTCGCCCTTCCCTTCGATGTTGAGTGAGAAACTGCCTCTCACACCATTTCCCGTTATCGGAACCAATGTAGGATTCGAGGTTGTGGTTGTTCGGGAAGATATCGCATCAACTACGCGAGGCAACAGTTTGCAAAACTAGTGATTTAGTTTATTGTCCTGAATGCGGTATGTACAGATGATGAGTCGGTAGTATGAATATATACAGGATAAGGTGGAGAGATGTCCACCGTGTGGCATGAGCCAGACGACTGATTTCTGCTAGCGCGGGAGCGATTGCGACACCTGAGACGCGCGTGTGTTCCTCAGGTGTGTGTGTATGAGAGCGGTGCGATACGCGTCTCAGTGGGGATGTAGCGAGGCGCTACACCCCCCCCCCTCCCATGGCTCACATTCAGTCATTGAGAAAAATAAACGAATGGCCCAAAATGGGTTTCTTACGAATTTGACAAATTGTCACTCCGCCCACCTACCCTTTAGTCGTTGACAAAAAACACCAATGGGGTAAAATGGGTGGTTTATTTATTTACCAAATTTAGCAACGCCCCCCTGTAGGATTCGAGGTTGTGGTTGTTCGGGAAGATAACGAATCAACTACGCGAGGCAACAGTTTGCAAAACTAGAGATTTAGTTTATTGTCGTGAATGCGGTATGTACAGATGATGAGTCGGTGGTACGAATATTATGAGGTATTTTTGCAAGCGCGTCTGCGGGATTCAGACGCGTGGTTCTCCACGAACTTTCAGTTAACCTTTTGGACTCTCTCAACCCGAAATTAGAACGACGGGAATAATGAGAGGAGACAAAATGCCAAAAAGGGCGCCAGTCCTTTTAACCGCCAAAGGACAAGGTCACACCGTTGATCCGCGTTCCACGACTAGCTCAGATAACCGCGGAGGCGTGTGGGAGCAGGCTACAATGAGCTTACTCAACAATATGCAACTGTTTACAAAATACAAAAAAAAATATATTTTCAAATCATAATTAAGTGTGATCTTTTACTCGTCAATACGAGAATTAGCGTAGGATTCTGTACACGTACGGGAGTGGACTCCCGCGAGCAAAGACGCTATACAAACAAAAAAAAAAATGTACCTAACCTAGTGATACTAATTAACGAAAAGGAATACTAATAACTTTAAAGACGCGTGGGAGACGCTAAGACGCGAGGATCACCCGCAAGCGACGACGACGCGAGAGCCACACGAATGAAGGAAGTGAACAAAGTTCCAAAATCAAACCCGATAAACGGCAACAATATGAATGAAATAATTAATATTTACTAATGGAAATAAAGAAATGAGGCCAAAGGCCACTGAGTGCCGCGTCCCGAAGGCAAAAGGCTCGAATTTTAACACTCAAACAGTGTCCAAAATGGCCACCGGAGAAATGAATCGAAAAACTACGCGAGCACTTACAAGTTAAATCTCGCTCACCGTTTGATACGCGAAAAACTCCAGGGTAAACTCGTCTGGTCCCTCAGTACGGCGACGTCAGGAAAAGACCAAGAAACCTCCGGGCACACCAAAGTAATAATTATTTTAACAATTTAAAGAAGCTCAAAGAGCGTAATAAAACTTTAATTGCGCAAAGCGACTTAATATGGCTGAACTCCAGCGAAGAGTGTTCGTCGGGGCCGTACATCACCCCAAGGAACCCCTCAATTTCTCCTTCCCCCACCCGATCACGTGATAGAGCGCGAAATCCAGGGGATTCGACAATCTGAGTATTTTACAATGGTCTTAATTCTAAAATCCTTAGTCCCAGAAGCTGGGACTTGCGCCTCGCGGTCGGTGGATATGATCCGTGTTGAGCGGCGCAGGAGTCAACATAATCCGATGCTCCCTCAATGTTGTAGCATCGGTTTCTTACTGAGCGGCCTTGTGCCGCCGTTACATCGGCGAGGTGGTGGGGGTTCGCACGTAGAGGCCTTAGACAATTGACTCTTGATAATGGACACTTGATAATTGACCCTTGATAATTGACTCTTGCTTATTGACTCCTGATAATTCACCCTTGACAATTGACTCTTGATAATTGACTCTTGACAATTCACCCTTGACAATTCACCCTTGATAATTGACTCTTGATAATTCACCCTTGACAATTCACCCTTGATAATTCACCCTTGACAATTGACTCTTGACAATCCACCCTTGACAATTGGCTCTTGACAATTCACCCTTAATAATTCACCCTTGACAATCGACTCTTGATAATTCACCCTTGACAATTCACCCTTCATAATTGACGCTTGATAATTCACCCTTGACAATTCACCCTTGATGATTCACCTTTGACAGTTGACTCTGGACAATTCACCCTTGACAATTGGCTCTTGACAATTCACCCTTGATAATTTACCCTTGACAATTGACTCTTGATAATTCACCCTTGATAATTCACCCTTGATAACTCACCCTTGTTAATTGACTCTTGATAATTTACCCTTGACTCTTGACAATTCACCCTCGATAAGTCACCCTTGACAATTGACTCTTGATAATTTACCCTTGACAGGTATAAACCTCCGATGTTCTATTAAAAAAGAAATCCTATGGGAAATCCTATAAACCTCCAATGTTCTATTTTTAAAAAAATCCTATAGGAAATCCCATAGGAAATCTTATAAACCGCCGATGTTCTATTTTTTTTTTAATCCTATGGGAAATCCCGTAGGAAATCCTATAAACCTCCGATTTTCTATTAAAAAAACCTATAGAAAATCCTATAGAAACTCGCATAAACCTCCGATTTTCTATTAAAAAAACCTACAGAAAATCCTACAGAAACTCCTATAAACCTCCGATTTTCTATTAAAAAAATCGTATAGAAGATCCTATAGGAAATCCTATAAACCTCCGATATTCTATTGAAACCAAAATACTATAAAAATTTCAATAAAGCTCCGATTTTCTATTAAAAAAAATCTTATAGGAAATCCCATAGGAAATCCTATAAACCTCCCATTTTCTATTAAAAAAACAAATCCTATCGGAAAACCCATAGGAAATCCTCTAGGAATAAATCCTATAGGAAATGTCCGAATTCTCCATCGGATTTCCTATAGGATTCCTGTAGGATTCCTATAGGATTTCCTATAGGAAATCCTATAAGAATTTTTCATACGTGAAATGATGATAATTAAAGTAATAATGATAATAAATACGGAACAAAAATCGGGCTTGCGGTCATGGCCAGTGAAAAAAAATAACAATCATAATTTATAATTATTTCAAATTTCAGAATCGACTGAAACATAATCATCAATTAGTTAAGCCTATCAATAAAGAAAACGTCGGATCGAATTATAATTTGATCGGAAACCAAACAAAAATGGGAATGAATGTTGCGTAGTATGCTGATGCGTAGTACGCGGGTGCGTTAGGAGGGGGTGGGTTAAAGTGGGTGTGACCCTTCACGGGTCGAACCAATAACTTCCCGATTTTCATCCCCCCATATCTATTAGGATACGGACGATTTTGCCGAGACAAAAATTGTCTTTTTGTTTTTTTTTTGTTTTTTTTTGCGTGTTCCTTATCAAGTCTGTTATCCACTTATACTTATGTTGTGGGTAGCATCAGGATTTTGGTTTGAATCTCTCAATAGACAAATCAAGAATTACGTAACAGGTCCTACTGATCGTGCATGGCAAATTGCCTGTCGTGTTCTATTAGCCCAAATGGTTAAGAAGTGCCTTGATTGGCCATTAGCGCCCGCTGTTTTGAACTTGCTACGGGAATTCCTCCACAAAGCACGCTGGGTCGAGTTGCCCGACGTTGCAACTGGAAGATTCGTTCGCCACGTCAGGGGTTTACCAGGGGTACTTGATCGTGAAGAGATTGTGGCTCTGACAGAAGCGGGATATGACGGCATTGATGATGAATTGGTAATCACTCGATATCCATGACTTTGTATTGATAGAGTTATGTACCAACCGGAGAGCGACAAGCCCGTACAGTACGACAACTCAGTTGTTTATGTCACTCTAGATGATCAGGGCAATGGTACTGAATTTATCCGCATAAAATCTATTCTAACGTGGCAACGTGGCGGCGAGATTATGCGAGGAGTCTTTGGATTACGATTCAACACGGTGGGCGCTGCATTCAATACAACTTACATGAAAATCGTAGAACGGTCACAGGATTTGGTTTATTTGCCTTTGAGATGAATCAATGCCCCAGCAGTTTTGGTGGAATCTTTGGGGAGGATTTACGTTTCGCCGATTCCAAATCGATGGGATGTCGATTAAAGCTCATACAAGCGATGGTTAACCGGATGGTGTTCCAGTGGAGAGTTTCCCCAAGTTTTCAAATTCAAGACTCAGAAAAAATATTTGAAAAAACTGGAGAAATCGGCGCGAAAAAATTAACTTTAGTCCAGAAAATGGAAATTGGGAATGAGATTATCGAAAAATTACCTGAATTACGTATAAAAAAGTCAGTAGGAGGTTTTGAATATACTCTGGGGGATGCTGCAACTTTGGGGGATGCTGAAAAAAATGGTAAAATAGGTTGAACAGGTGTTGATGTACATCAGGAGGGTGTAACAAGTGGTAAATTATCTGATGTTGACGGTAAATCAATTGCAGTAGCTAACGAAAGTGTAGAATACTTCAGGAGGATGAAACAGATAACAAAATACGTGAAGAATCTTTTAAAAATCATTCAAGTGTTAATGGACCTGGAGAATGCATTCAAATACCTGAATCAGAACCGGAAATGCAGGTGCTAGCCTCTGAGAACGTTGAGAATTCCCTGTACTCGTTGGCCGCAGAAAAGGCTGAGATTACTCAATCAGTCGACACTGATTCACTGAAAGATCGATTAAAAGTTGAGGATTCTCCTACTGATGATTCTCCTACTGATGACACTGATGAGGTGTTTCTTCATCAGTGAAAAAACACCTCAGAAGACATTGACTCAGTCAGAAGAAAGAGTGAATCCCTCTGGAAATGATTCTCATCATCTCCAGGAAATTTTCAAAATAAAAAATAAATCGACTCTTCATCTTCATTGGGACTCTTCCCCACTCCCTCAGGACCTTCACCACCTCCAGAACATAAATCCGGGTCAAAAACTGAGGCATCACCGAAATCGAAAGACGAAAATTTCGAAAAATCGTAAACTAAAAAGCTCAAGGATTTCGATTTCCTAAGGAAACTCAATAAATCGTCAACACCGATTCGTGATCACAAGAATCATAAACATCATGACAAGAAGAAATCGAAAATCCCTGAGAAAAGAGTAGAGCAGGCTATAAAATGAACTATTGTTGTACTCGCTTAACCAAAAGCGAAGATTGGAGTTATGGCCAGAACGCGGCACGTCAACATCGCCATTTAGAATCGAATGGATATGAAGGTGACACTCTACCAGATGCTGCAGAACGATGAGAAGCCCATTCAGCCCAAAGTCCCCGAGCCATCACCCACAAGCGAGCAAAAGCCAAATTCGAAATCGAATAATTCAGAAGAGAAATTGATCGGTAAACAAACACCAACAGTCGTCATTTCTCGATTGCCGGAGGCTTCAGAGGATAAATTTCATGTGTCGGACACCACAAGTAGATCTGTGCCTTCAGAAGGGACTGACTCTTCCAGTAACTCTTCGAAGCGCCAGAGGGACAAGAAAACCTCCAGAGCCTCCAAATCCATCATCAAGGACTCCGAGCACGAGGTGTTGGCGATTTTACAATTAAAAAAGTATCAGAAATCCAAGCAAAACGATTTTAAACCCTCGAAACTGGACACACTCGTTCGTTTGCAACTAAGCTATCGTGAAATGCCCGATTAATGAATGGAATAATGTACATAAAATAAATATTCATATTTTAAATTGATTTGGACACCCAGATCTCATAATTTTTGTATTCAATTGTAAAAAGCCAGTTTTCAACGCTTTTTGAAATCATTATTTTTACTCATAACGCTCTCATCATCGACCCTCACCTTATTCGTCGCTGAAGCAACCAGATTAATCATTCTATCCTGATTGAAATTGAACTCGCAACTTTCGGATTAAGTACCATTACAACCACGAGACGACCGCGTAATCCTTAAAATTGTTATTCTGAATCGTTGATTATAAACTGCATGCCGTTATAGATCGATCCGACGTTTTATTCATTATTTGACCCGACTAATTCATGATTATCACTAAATCTACTATGAAGATTGAAATAAATATGAGGTATTTTTTTCCCTTATTATTATTATTATTGTCATTATCAATATTGCTATTATTGTTAATCACAATGAAGATTAAGACAAATTATCGAATAATGAATTATCAAAATACGAGAGGCTATTCCCATTCAAATTGGGTGATATCATGATTACAAAATGTAATCCATTGCACGTGATTACGGTGTTTACATGAATACGAATGATTACGTTGATTACAGTGAGTGATTACCGAATATTCGTAATCACTGTAACCACAGGAAGTTCTTTTCGAAATTAATGAATTCATCAATTCATCAAAATCAATTATTTGTTCGTTAATTTATTAAGGGGATACCCCGGTGAAATAAAAAAGTTTTTTCTCACGTGAGATGGGCATTGGAAAACTTTTGGTATGTGTAGCGGTACCCTGAAAAGTGAGAAAAATGGCCGAACTCGGGGCGAAACTGGTCGGACAGCGGTAAAAATTACTATTTTTCTTTTTTTTTTCATTCAAAAATGTCCCTGGACCATAATTTTCATTGGTTTTGGGCGAATGAGGTCTCAAAATGTTCGGAATACTCCAAGATATGAAGCTAGGGATCCGTTTTAGATTTCGATCAATAAATCCTAAGAACCATTTTTTTTTCAATCTAATTGATTATTTGTGTGTGATTCATTCATAGATTTCAAGTTTTGTTTGTAATTGGTCTACAAAAATTCAGTATTCGTCATTAAGGGTATTGTTTCATTAATCTAAAATTTTTCGAATTAAAAATGAAAAATGAAAAGGAAAGTGTTTTCTTAGAATCTTGGATTGATCGAAACTAGAGATGCGAGGGTGTCATGTGACCCGTCATATGACGGTCACGTGCCGTCATTGACGACCATGTGCCAGACTCCAATGACCGCCAGCTTCGTCAAAAATATTGGTCTCGTGACGATCACAATTAATCGAAAGAATATGACGGTCTTTTTTTATATATATAAATGAAATTTTTTTTCATTCATTTTAATTTTAATTTATTTGTCTCTGACTCTTGTGTTATTTTCCTCTGTGGATCTCAAGTTATCGACGATTTTTCAACATCCTTTGCGTCTCATTTCGCCCCGCTCTTCCGAACAAGCTGATTGCTCGTATGAATAAAATGACCGTCACAAATTGAAAAATAATTATGACTGTCATTATTCATTTATATAGATGGTTTACCCGCGGACATGAATATTTTACTTTTTTGACCGNTTCATCATAATTTGCCATTTTGTTGCTACCGACAGGGCAAATTGTGATATGAAGCTTCCGAGTTGGCCGCAAGCCGTGAGGGAGTAAAATCGCCGTGAGGATAAAATTCATTATTTTTAAAATTTTTAAATGGCAAAACAATAGACTGGAGGTCACGAATTTCAACTAATTCGTCATCATTTAATTTTTAATTAATTTTGGAAAGTTTATTTCATTAATTTTGATGCTTTTTGGGGCTAAACAAATTTCCACGCAACTACCACGCAATAGTGTGGTCCCTGAATCGCCAGGGNATTTCTCAAATATTTGTGAATTTTTGAAAAAAAAACAATGGGAGAACAATCTATAAAAAAAACGCCGGAATTTTCCTAATAAAATTGATGAGAAGGAGGAACGTGTCCCCGAACACTGAACTTTGATTGAAATGAAAAAGCAAGAAATTTCTTGAGAAATAGCTTGGATTTTTTCAAAGATTTCAGCAAAAAANTTAAATGGCAAAACAATAGACTGGAGGTCACGAATTTCAACTAATTCGTCATCATTTAATTTTTAATTAATTTTGGAAAGTTTATTTCATTAATTTTGATGCTTTTTGGGGCTAAACAAATTTCCACGCAACTACCACGCAATAGTGTGGTCCCTGAATCGCCAGGGTAGCAATTAAACTGTTGAAAAAAAATAAATAAAATTTCATGCTCAGTTTAGTAGCAATTTTTAGAAGTGAAACATAGATTCNATTGTGAAAAGGATCATGAAATGAGGCCAAGATAATCCAAATTAATGAATGATCATCAGACTTTNTTTAAAATTTTTAAATGGCAAAACAATAGACTGGAGGTCACGAATTTCAACTAATTCGTCATCATTTAATTTTTAATTAATTTTGGAAAGTTTATTTCATTAATTTTGATGCTTTTTGGGGCTAAACAAATTTCCACGCAACTACCACGCAATAGTGTGGTCCCTGAATCGCCAGGGTAGCAATTAAACTGTTGAAAAAAAATAAATAAAATTTCATGCTCAGTTTAGTAGCAATTTTTAGAAGTGAAACATAGATTCCAGTTTGAGAGGGAAAAGTTATGACATTTCAAATTTCACTGAAAATTTAATAGAAATCAACACTTTTTAATAGCATGAAAATAAAAACTCTCAAGTTACATTAATTTTCAACCGCACAATATTTACATTAAAAAGTTGTATTAAGAATAAAAGGCTGTAACTTAACATACCATGACAGCAAAGAACAAGAATTAGAATATTTATGTAATTATTTATATGAATTTTCAATTCACAAAAAATGAAGGAGCAGAAATCAAATTGTAATTTTAAGTTCGAATTTTGAATTTGAAAAATATTTTAAGAAATTCCAAGTACGGAACGATCATATGAATAACAGATTAATTGAATTGCCGAGCGAACGGATTAAAAAATTTCATAGCAACGTTGGGGTGCGCTTTAACCAAAGTTTCACCAAACATTGACTTGAAGCAATTTACTCTCTGAATTATGTTTGAGAGAAAGTTGAGAAATGAGTCACAATGAAAAAAAAAATTAATTGCTAATAAGTTGGGATATATTATTTTCTTTAATAGTATTGCCTTTTGCAATGAGAATGTTTATGAATAATGAACATCATTGCCGCAATTGCATGATGAAAATGAAAAGACAACAGACCTCAGATGTTAAGACCTCAGTTTGTCTGAGGTAATAATGCAAAGTCTAAATTATTGAAGCTAGAAATATGAAAATTTTAGGACAGGTTCTATGCCTGATGTGAGCATTCATTGAGAGAATATTTTCAAAAATGAAGGGATGTGTTTCTTCATGAAATCCAGCTCTAGGAACTTCAAGAAAGTTTGCAGATTCCTTACAAAATCAGAGAACCGTCGGTCTTTTCCGAACATAAAATAATTTAGGAGTTTTTCAAAGAATTCAAAATATAAGGATTTCTGAAAAAACTTCAGGAAATCCAGAGGTTTTTCGGAAAGTAGAGAAGATTTTAGGTATTTCTCAAATATTTGTGAATTTTTGAAAAAAAAACAATGGGAGAACAATCTATAAAAAAAACGCCGGAATTTTCCTAATAAAATTGATGAGAAGGAGGAACGTGTCCCCGAACACTGAACTTTGATTGAAATGAAAAAGCAAGAAATTTCTTGAGAAATAGCTTGGATTTTTTCAAAGATTTCAGCAAAAAATTTCAAGATTCTTAAAAAAAAATCACAAAAATTTTGAGATTTTAGGAAAAATTTTGAAAAAAAAAACAGTGAAAAAGATCACAAAATGAGTGAAAAAGTAAAAATTGTGAAAAGGATCATGAAATGAGGCCAAGATAATCCAAATTAATGAATGATCATCAGACTTTGTCATATAATTTTTCAAAAAGAAAAATAATTGAATGCTTTCATAAAGTAGTATAGGAGAACGAACGGGGAGACGAAGATTATAAAATTCTGGGATGCGAGCACTTTGATAACTATTGTTTTGCACTCTAAATAGAATTTCACGGAAATTCAGAATCATTCCCGTATTGAAATATTGAAATCGAACAGGTGATGAACCGAAACGTATTCTTTCCATTGATTTCAATACTTAGTATAATAGAATCCTAATGAATCATTAATTTTGGGGAGAAATAAATGAAAGAAAACAGGAAAGGACATCAACGTCGCGACCGCTTGCGGCCGCGGCGGTGCTAGTACTCTCAAAAATGACTACAAATGTTTATAAAAAAATGATTGAAGAGTCTGCCGTGTGCCAAACTGTAAAATTAAAGATAATTCAAATTTGAGCTTTCACAATTTCCCTACCTGTCATCAATGTATTTTTTAAAAAATCTGGGAGTTTGGATCATTCTCTTCTTTACCTTCTCCACCTTTATGCAATAAAATTCCTCCAAATTCACTACCTAATTCTGGGGTAAATCAGCATTTGATTTCCCTTGCCCCATTGCTGTTTCAAGTCTGTACAGCTCAACATCTCCAATTCATCAACTCGAACGCTAGATAAATCCAATATTTAAAATGTAGATTGCGTATACTCGAATATGACTGACGATCAGTAAATGTATTGGAGTAGATAAAAGAATCAAAAACACGACTTTCCTCACCGATAAATATATAGAAGTGTCGCAAAAATGTATTTACATTTTTCACCCAAGCCAACTGGACAAGTACATTTGCTAATTATTTTCCTCTTATTTTCCTCAAATAGAATTTTTATGGTATCACCACTACATATTACGGTACAACTCATCATTCCATTTGATTACTGGACAATTCATCACATTTCATTTCATCATATTTTTTTCATCACATTCTATTTCATCATTTCGTAGTTTTATTACTGGTTTAGTTTATTACTAGCCTTTTTAACATGCTATTGAGTTTCAAATGCGATTGTTTGTGAATTAATCAATGAGCAATAAAGCCAGTTTTATTGTGTAAATACGAAACGAGATGTTTGTTTTATTGGAACCTATCGAAAACAGAGAAAATACACAGACAAATTTTAAATTGAATTTGTGTGGATTAATTTTAAAGCTCCGATGTAAATATCAACAAGTTCACATGCACTTCCACTTATAAATACTGAACATAAACAGCGGCATTATCTCATCATTAATCATTGTTTTTAAATTCACAATTCACGAGCACATATAGACATCACTTTTTGAATGGCATGTTGACGCAGGACAACTGTATTGGCGTAACTTCTCCCGTTGAATGGCACTTGGTTCCTACCTGGTAATCCATGTGATTGACCCCCACTATTCATTTACGTTGGATGAATATATCGTTTGTCATTGCGGGGAAATGTACGGACAAACGATGAGGTCTTGTTATCATAAACGGATCACATCTCGGCGTGTGAGTTGTCATTTGAAAATAGAGAGTAGTTATTTGAAAATGGAAATACGTTGTGGCTTTTTTGAAGTTTCTGCCATATTAAATTCGGTTGTAATAAATTGTTTTGTGATAAATAATGTTGTAATGAATTGTTCTTGTGATGAATTGTTCCTGTGATGAATTGTCGTGTGATGAATTGGCGTGTGATGAAATGTCGTGTGATGAGTTTTTGTGATGGAACGTGCAATAACATCACATACCAGTAATATGTAGTGGTGGAACCAATTTTTATAGTTATTTCGTGGTAATTATTCCAATGTGACGATTGACGACAAGCTGATACAATTTCTACGTAATTCTGTTTACAACTTTTGACACCCCAGATGAGGATGTGTTTAGCTAATAATACCTCCTCTCCTGCTTGAAGTGGTCTCTTAGTATCTCCTAGTAAGGCTCCAATATCACAGAAAGTCAAATTGAACTTTGGATTGATATTCATATTTACTAAAGTACAATAATGATAAGGTAATGGGAGGCAAAGATCTTAATTTAAATGGAAAATTCATTTCTCCCCCCTCCCTAATTGTGATGAAAGAATGAAACCAAAGCCTACCGATCGAGTATTGTATCTTCAATAAATGACATCGGTTTCATTTCTTAATCTCTGTTAGGAGCGGAGGAATGAATTTTCAAAAGCGCGGAGAAACCCCGAACGGCTCTCCGACGTCGAGTGAGCTCGGAGGGGCTCCCCCGATTGGAAAATTCATTTCTCCCCCCCCCCCAAAAAAAAAGAGATTAAGGAATGAAATCACTGTCATTTATTGAGAATATTATTCTCGATCGATAGATATTGTTTTCATTCCCTCTTCGCAATTAGGGGGGGGGGGCGAATGAATCTTCCAATCAGGGGAGCCCCTCCGGACTCACTCGACGCCGGAGAGCCATTCGGGGTTTCTCCGCGCGTTCGAAAATTCATTCCTTCGCTCCTACTTGAGATTAAGGAATGAAATCGTTGTGATTTATTGAGAATTTAATTCTCGATCGATCGGCATCAGCTTCAATACTTCATCTCAATTAGGGTGGGAGAAATGAATTTTCCAATCGGAGGAGTCTCTCCGAGCTCACTCGACGTCGGAGAGCCGATCGGGGTTTCTCCGCACTTTTGAAAATTCATTCCTCCGCTCCTAACAGAGATTAAGAAATGAAACCGATGGCACTTCTTAAAAATACAATTCTCGATCGGTAGGCTTTGGTTTCATTTCTCCATCTTAATTAGGGAAGGGGAGAAATGAATTTTCCAATCGGGGGAGCCCCTCCGGGCTCACTCGACGCCGGAGAACCGTTCGGGGTTACTCCGCGCTTTTGAAAATTCATTCCTCCGCTCCTACCTGAGATTAAGAAATGAAACCGACGTTATTTATTAACAATACAATTGTCGATCGGTAGGCTTTGGTTTCATTCCTTCATCTCAATTAGGGAGGGGAGAAATTAATTTTTGAATGAGAACTTGTCCGGAGTTACTGCACGCTTTGAAAATTCATTCCTCCCCTCCTAATAGAGATTAAGCAATGAAACCGCTGTAATTTCTCTCTATATTATAAAATTCGAAATCGACTTCTGTTAAGACATGAAATGGTGATAATTTAGGGCCTATATATATGAGGGGTGCCCATATATGGGGTGTGCCCATATACGGGGGTGTTCATATATGGGGGGTGCCTATATATATGGTGGGTGCCCACTTATGGGGGGTGCCCATTAATGGGGGGGAATTATATGTATGTGGCCTTTTATAGTAAAGTCTGTATAGAGCTATCGGAAAAACCCTCCCTCACACCCACTCGCTCCACCGGGAGGGGGGAGCGAGCGAAGCGAGCGGGAGGGGGTGGGGCGACGCCCCCCCGGGGTTGGCGAGCGGAGCGAGCAGGGGGCGTAGCCCCCTAGTAATTTACATAATTATGCTGTTGAAAATCCTCACTTGGTGAGGGAAAAAAGCTTTCAAACACGGTGGAAAGTGAACGTGTGGGGAGGAATAGTGGGTGATCGTGTTTTTCTCGCAACTTCCGGATTATGTGAATGTAATTATTTAGTACACAATAAGGCGTGTCAAATTACAGCTTTATACTTTTTTTCTTGTCCCCGAAAAAGTCTTAGCGTATAAAAAGACATTCACGATGACGAAATATGCTTGTTGAATCGTCACCTCTCCGTCTGCATGCATTTTTTACATAAAAAAAAACATTTTTAAATTAAAATGAATAATTCCGGAAATTGGGATTCGGGAGGAGATGGAGGGAAGAGTAATGAAAACTAACGGTTGCAAAATTTACTCGACAAGGGGATTGGGTCTCTGACCCTACCTGAGCCCTCCCCGCCCGTCCATTCACATACGTTCATTGAATAAACAATAAAATTGTTCAATGAAAAATAAAAATTTCGAAGTTTGAGATTTCTTGAGGAGGTGGAGGGGCGAGGCATGAAAACGGAGGGTTGCAAATTTTACCCGGCAAGGGGAGGGGATCCCAGAATCTTTCTGAACCACCGCCATTCGTCCGTTCGCATGCGTTAAAAAATAAAATTGTTAAATAGAAAATGAAAATTTGGCAAATTGACATTGAAATGTGCATATCCTGCATATCCCGCTTCAGACGGATTTTTTAATCATTAAGCCCTTGATTATTTTCCCTTTAGATATTCCTTGAATCCCCTTTGGAAAATCTTATCCGGAATCGAATATTTGACTATTTTTAGACTTTAAAATTGATTCATTCTGACCATCTTCTCATACGCCAACCCTTTTTGGGGTACGGGTGAGAAAAAAAATATAGGGATGAAATTTTACACGTCCTAGTGTAAACGTACAAACATACGACATTTTCTCTCAAAAATATTTTCAATTCTCATTTGTGCTCCTCTCAGGGTCAAGAGTACCTCGCACTCATCAGCCAGACGCTTCCGGAATTGTTGACCGATGTACCTGTTGCAGGTAGACCTCGGTGGTTCCAGCAAGATGGAGCACCACCCCACTGTGCTCGGGAAGTTACAGCTTACCTGAATCAGCAGTTCCCTAGACGTTGGTTCGGTCGCTATGCCCGCTCCACTGGCCTGCACGGTGAGACTACACGATAAAAAAAATTAAACCGGAAAATAATGGATTTCCACCCTCATTAGCTCCCCTGATTTGACGCCGCTAGACTTCTTCCTTTGGGGCTATCTGAAGGATCAAGTCTACGAGTCAGAGCCAGAGACCGCGGAGGACTTAGTGGCGCGACTACATGCAGCCGCAAACAACGTGGATGCTGAAATGCTCCAGCGTGTTAAGGTGGAAATCCTCAGGAGGATTCATGCCTGCGTGGCTGCAGGAGGAGGCCATTTCCAACAACTGCCAGCATGAAAATCCATCACAATCAGCCCTTTTCAGGGTCAACAAAATTTTTACGTGGCTCAGCAAGAGATTTTGAAGGCAAGAGGACGGAATAAGATTTCATATGGGTCGATAGATACGGGTGATTTCGAAGGGATGATTGGAGCTCAGACTCATTGCACAATCCCCTCCTCTCGTTATGTGAAAATTTAAACCTCTCGAAAACGTGCGGGGGTGGAATCTACTCCCTCACAAATGTTTCCTTTACCTCAAAAATAGAAAAAAAATACTCACCCCCCTTTTGGACACATGATTTGGGCCCAGAATCGTCCCTCAACCTCCTCGCCTAACTGCATAGGAATTTTGACCTCCTCGATAAGTGCGTCGGGTGGCTTCCACCCCCTCGAAATGTCCAATTTTCCCTAATGCATGCGAAATGAGAGCAAAGAGCGAAGAAAACATACTCGCCCCCTTTTTGGACACATGATTTGAGCTCGGACTCATTTCTTAACCCCCTCCCCTCATTGTGTGAAAATTTCAACCTCCCCGATAGGTGTAAGGGTGGCTTCTACCCCCTCAAAAATTTTACATTTACCTCAAAACCTGCGAACCGAGAGTAAAAATAAAAAAAAAATACTCACCCCCCTTTTGGACACATGATTTGAGCTCGGACTCATTTCTTAACCCCCTCTCCTGCTTGTGTAAAAATTTTAACCTCCCCGATAGGTGGAGGGGTGGCTTCTATCC
The DNA here is from genome assembly GCF_001412515.2 of Diachasma alloeum. Taxonomy (NCBI): domain Eukaryota; kingdom Metazoa; phylum Arthropoda; class Insecta; order Hymenoptera; family Braconidae; genus Diachasma; species Diachasma alloeum. Next base: position 590,763 of record NW_021680536.1, read on the forward strand.
TCTCAAAAATTTTACATTTACCACAAAACGTGCGAACTGAGAGTAAAAAGCGAACAAAAAATACTCACTCTCCTTTTGGAAACTTGATTTGGGCTCGGACTCATTTCTTAACCCTCTCCCTTCACTGTATGTAAATTTTGACATCCCCGATAAGTGCGGGGGTAGCGTTCACCCCCTCGAAATGTTTCATTCACCTCAATACGTGCGAAGTGAGAACAAAAAATTTTTAAAAAATAATCACCCCCTTTTTGGAAACATGTTTTGGGCCTACAATCGTCCCTCAACCCCCTCCCTCACTGTATGGGAATTTTAATCTCCTCAATATGTGCGGGGGTGGCTTCCACCCCCTCGAAATGTCCAATTTTCCCTAATCCATGTCAACTGAGAGCAAACAGCGACCAAAAATTACTCACCCCAGTTTTTGAACCCATGATTTGAGCTCGGACTCATTTCTTAACTCCCTCCCCTCATTGTGTGACAATCTTAACCTTTCCGATAGGTCTAGGGGTGGCTTCTACCCCCTTACAAATGTTACATTCGCCTCAAAACGTGCGAAGCGAGCAAAAAGAATAAAATACCCACCCCCCTTTTGGACCCATGATTTGGGCCCGGACTCATTTCTCAACCTCCTCTCCTCACTTTGTGAAAATTTCAACCTCCCCGATACGTAGGGGGGACTTCACCCCCTCGCAAATGTTTCATTTACCTCAATACGTGCGGAGTGAGAACAAAAATTAAAAAACAAATACTCACTCCATTTTGGACACATGTTTTGTGTCTAAAATGGGGTGAGTATTTAATGTTCCCCCACCCCTCACTGTATGGGAATTTTGACTTCCCCGATAAGTGCGGCCGAGGGGGTGGCTTTCACCCCCACGAAATGTCCAATTTCTCCGAATCCCTACAAACTGAAAGCAAAAAGCGAAAAAAAAATACTCACCCCTCTTTTGGACACATGATTGAGAAGACAAAATTCTCACCCCCTTTTGATTTGAGCATGAACTCATTTCTCAACCCGCTCCCCTCACTGTGTGCAGATTTTAACCTCCCCGATAGGGGCGGGGGTG
>NW_021680537.1:0-170 GCF_001412515.2 Diachasma alloeum
TATTTTTTTGCTGCAGAGATTAAGGGATGAAAGAAGGTTTATTGATGGGAAATTTAATTTGCCGTCGAACTGCCGTTTTTTCATCCCTTAATCTCAATTAGGAGGAAAGAGGTGAATTTTTAATTCGCAGACGAATACTGAAAAGTCAGTGTGCGCTGCCAAAGAATGAT
>NW_021680537.1:254-767 GCF_001412515.2 Diachasma alloeum
CCTTAATCTCAATTAGGAGGGGAGAGGTGAATTTTTAATTACCGGGAGTCACTGTGCGCCGCGAGACAATTATTTTTCTTACTGCGTTGTGATTTTCATGACAGTTTCTTCCATTTATTACAGAGATTAAGGGATGAAAGAGGGTTAATTGATAGGTAATTTAGTTCTCCGTCAAACAGCCTTTTTTGTTCATCCGACAGAGAGAGAGAGAGAGAGAGAGAGAGAGAGTGATTGGGAGAGATGCGCAAATAGTCTGAACAATGCTGTAGGGAGTGGGGGTGAGACGGAGACTTCTCTCTCGCACAAAAGGTTCTCATTCACGGCGCCGGATTTAGGGATTGAAGCTAGAAAATTGTGTTCAACTTTGAATCCATAGGAGATTCGCGAGTTGTCATTTGTTGAGAATTTAATTCTCGATCGATCGGCATCGGCTTCAATCCTTCATCTCAATTAGGGTGGCAGAAATGAATTTTCCAATCGGGGAAGTCCCTCCGAGCTCACTCGACGTCGGAG
>NW_021680537.1:2752-3938 GCF_001412515.2 Diachasma alloeum
AAAATTTCTTTACCCACAGACACGGCCTCTCGATTAGTTCATGCGCGCCACCGCTATGAAACTCTGATCGAACAGTTCCCATAAGCCTGAGCAATCTCCCCTATTATCTCTGGAAATACCATTAGTTAAGGTTGGGTAGTCCTGACTGCCGTCAGAGATTGGGCGCGTTTCGCAATCGACGTAGTAGCAGTAGCAGTACTGCAACCCTATCTAATTTTGCTTTACTGCAGCTACGTAGTTGATTCCGAAACGCACCCTGTATGGAGTACGTACAGTCGTCAAATTAAGTTCTGGGAGTAACTAGACGTTTTCTGGTGAGGTTGGGTTGCATGGGAGAATGCCCAAGTAGCAAACCTTGCGAGATATCTGAAAGTATACCAAAAAGGCAGACTAATGTCCGTCCAAAAGGTATCTTGCAGTCATACGATAACTTTTAGTTAACTTCTAGGTAACTTCTAGACACAAGTTACCTTTTTGGACAGACATTAGACAGCCTTTTTGGTATACTTGCAGATACCCTCCAGAACTGTATTGCTTGGGTGGGATCGAAATGAACGACCCAACCCAACCTCTAGCAACAAACCTCTAGTTACTCCCAGAACTTATTTTGATGAGTCTTCAAATTAAGTTCTAGGAGTAACTAGACGTTGGTTGGCAATAGTGGATTGCACGGAGTATAGGACCGAAACGAACGAGCGGTTCGTACCTCGATGGTTTTAGTTCGTGCTCCAGTGATTGGGTAGAGTGGGGGAATTTGGACGGATTTTCAATGCCGGCAACGGCAACTCAAACCTCCAGAATAACAAAAACAAAGTAAATATCCGGAGCACAGTGGATTTAGGAAAAAAATTGCATAATTAAAAAAAATATATGTATTTAATTATCACAGACGGTGCTGATGAGTTGGCAAGGATCGGAGTATTTTGTATTTTCTTCGTCTCGGTAAATATTCAATCATTTTGAGAATGAGTTATTCTGGGGAGGGAAATTGTCAAACAACAGATTGCCATAGATTTTCTCAACTACACAGAAGTGTCTTAACATAAACTCCGAAAATTACGCATTCCATAATCTATTGACAATATCATTGTTGAATGAAAACTTTTCTCAATTTTGTTATTGATGCAATATGAAAATAAAAGGATAATAATATTTGAAACTTTTGATTCAGACAGACTATCAGAAA
>NW_021680537.1:5748-8220 GCF_001412515.2 Diachasma alloeum
AGATGAAGGGATAAAACAGATCGCAATCAGTTGAGGATTCAATTTTCAATCGATTGGCAACCGTTTCATCCCTTCGTCCTCATTAGGGAAGGAGAAATTGATTGTTATATTAAGGGCAGGATTCCGCCGCCCGTCGGCGTTTCGAACTGCGGTAGGTTTCCCTCACCTACTCGACAGCGAACATCACCGTTCGCTCCGCCTTCCGATTCCCCCATACGCGTTCCCCCCCCACTCTGCGCCGTTATCGACGCTCTCACACGCTCCCTGTTTTACTTACAGGTACGTACTCAAAATTAGTTCTGCGCCACCGCTACGAAATTTTGCGGTTGAAGCGTTTCCATAGGCGCTAGCAATCTCCCTTATAATCTCTGCTGCCGTGATCAGTTCGCATCAGCTACTAATGCGCGTTCAAAATATTAACCTTACTTCCAGCGAAAATCTAAGGCCTATTTACGTAGTGACATTGTGCTTCTCATTTCTCTTATAATATTAATTATATTGACCCGCAAATATGTGGAGAGTTTTATAGTGAGAACCTCAAAATGACCCTCAGGCTATTTCGAACATTCACCGTGCAACTTATACACAGGAGGTTTTATAAAAAGCAACCTGTCAGAGTGAGATTTGCACCAAGTCCAACAGGCAAGGGATTTTCGATAATTTGCTCATCAATGTGAATTCAACGTAAATGTTTCATTTTTTTTTAAATTTTAGGACAACTACACCTTGGGGGATTACGAACAGCTTTATACAACTATTTATTTGCACGTCAGAATGGTGGATCTTTTATATTGCGAATTGAAGATACAGATCAAACTAGATTGGAAGTGAGAGCAATGGAGAAGCTTCAAGAAGATCTCTTATGGACAGGAATTATTCCGGACGAGGGTCCAACGACCGGTGGACCTAACGGTCCGTATATTCAATCAAAACGGCTGAATCTTTACCGGTAAGCCGGCGTGTGATTCTATTTCAAACCATTAGAAGTTTTGATTAAGAGGATACGTTGGTGAAATTTGAAAATTTTCACTGGGCCCTGAGACCCATTGAACAGTTTCTGATATATGACAGAATGTGGGAATAACTAGGGAAAGTCGCGGACCCGATCGATTTTACCCCGTATAACCACGAAAAAGTTTTTTTTCCTATTTTTACCTTCAAAATACTCCTTGCACCGTAGTTTTTATCCGATTTTAGCTTTTGTTTTCAATGTTCGTTATACTTCAAAGAATAAAGTTAAGCATATTCGCAATCGACCATGTATAAGTGACTTTTGAATTTCATAAATTTTTCGCGTTTCTAGAGTAGAGTAAAATTTATGAAATTCAAAATTCATTTATTAATTTCCCGGGCAGGGAAGTTATTGTAATGCCCCCGAAAATGAAAAATCGATTTTCCATGATATCTCCACGTTTCAAGGTGTTTCTAATGTTCCTCGATAGTTTTTAACAAAATGTCTGTGGGGGTGTGTTTTTTTTTTTTGGGTTCATGAATGGAAAAATGCTCTTTACGCACTAACACACTCCAGACGGGTGGTGTCTGAAGTGTAGTGTCCGAGTCGGTCAGGTCTAGATGGTAGCGACCACGAGCAAGTATCTGCTCGGCGAATGTACAACCCATACGGACTAAAAAAACGAACATGACCCTAATAATCATTGACCTTTTCTTCCCCTCGCGGCACCACCGTTAAGTATTACTTCGCGAGGGAGGTCTCAGCCATTTGCTCTTCCTTATTCCAACCTTATGTACGTCCTCCTAGCCTACAAAGATGTTGGGTGTAGGTAGGAGGTTCCAGTAGGTTTTCCGCCTGTGTTGCAGCCTTGCGCTCGCGTTCCTCTTTCCTGAGCTCTTTTATGACTTCAGCCGCAAAGTGACTCGTTGCGTCCCAAGCTGCCTGCGATGATAGTAATACATCCGTTAGATTTTCAGGCAGTACTTCCATTTTTAGTATGGACACCCAGATATGCCTGGTCTCGCTGAAACGCGGGCATGCGAAGAACATATGCTCCGCATCATCATCCACTTCTGGGCAGGTTGGACATTTCGAGGAATCTTCATGCTTGAATTTATGAAGATACGGTCTAAAGCATCCGTGCCCAGAAAGCATCTGCGTCAGGTAGTAGTTCACCTCCCCGTGTCCGCGATTTAGCCAGACATCCACTTTAGGGATCAGGCGATGAGTCCGTCTCCCCTTGGTGGAGTTGTTCCACTTCAACTGCCATCGCCTTAGGTTGTTTCGCCTTTTTTCAGACGTCAACTCCTCGGGACTCAGCACTTCGGATCTTCTACGCTCATACAGAGCTTTCCGCTCCTCAGCCAAAATCTCGATCGGCAACATTCCTGCGATGACACACACTGCGTCCTCAGAAACCGTCCGATATGCACTTGCGACTCTAAGGGCACTGAGTCGATAGACTGGTGCGATCTTACGTCGTGCTTCCTGTAGTTGTAGGACAGTTCCCCAGATGGGGA
>NW_021680537.1:8274-65740 GCF_001412515.2 Diachasma alloeum
CAATCGATACGTCTTCATGTAACTTAGACCTGATTAGATTTTGGAGTGATTCGCTCCAGTAGTTCTTCCAAATTTTCCTGGAGAAATGTTTGAAAATGGCTAAGATAAGTATTTCTCCTGTCTAAATGCCGTGATTGGCATTGTCAACATCAGGATATCACTAGAGTCAATCACTCCAGTGATTTATCTAGGATTTTCTGAAACTCCAGTAATTTTTCCAGTGGTTTTTCCAAAATTCCCTGGAGAAAAGTTTGAAAATCGCTCAGACAAGGGTTTCTCATGAATAAATAAACAGAGTATTGAGAGTTGAAAAGGATTCTTTTAGTCAAAATGGGAGGAATAATAATATCGGGAAGTTGTTGGTGCGACCCGTCCAACGGGTCAGACCCACATGAATACATCCGCTACCAACCCACCCGCAATGGGAGCGAGCGCAGCGAGCGACCAACAGCCCAATCCACTAGTTCATAAGCTATTGAATAAAGGAAAACGGATGCTTACCTTTATTCTTTGGAGTGTAACGAACATTTAACCCCTCACGGACGGGGCCCTTTTGTTTCCAAGCGTGGAGTACGCTTAATACAACTGGAATGTAATGACTTCTAATCCACGGAAAATTATGAAAGCGATATGTAATTGAAGCCACAGTATTCCTTTTTTCGTTGTTATTTGTTCAGTTGGGTTAAATTCCATAGTTTTGCAAATAATCAATTTCAAATAGAGTCATTCATTTTTTCATGGGTCGATGCACGGCATCGACGTTTAAATTTCACCCACGTACCCCCTTAATAATTCTCATTTCCATGTTTTTTACGGATGTGCTCTAGCGAACAAGTTGAAAAGCTCTTGGAAAATGGTTCAGCCTATTATTGCTTCTGCTCAGAGCGTAGATTAGAAATGCTGAGGAAAGAAGCAATCAAAGCAGGAGAAATTCCGAAGTACGATAACCGGTGTCGTCATCTCGAGAAGGATGTTATTACAAGTAAACTCAGTAGACAAGAGCCTCATTGTATTAGGTTTAAGGTAGGAAATTCATAGTAATTCAGACCAGAAATTTTGTTGTAGCATTATTACTAATATATTCCGTTCACTCACGTCAATTTTGGAAATTCAACTGCTCCGTAACACTGGGCGACCCGTCGAATCTTAACCTAAAAATTGCTATATTTCATTACAAAAAACAAAATTGATTAAAATTTCGTTTTCTAAGGCTGTTGTACACTTGAAGTTGATGCTCCCGGATTTCCTCCTATCTATTCCAAAATTCTATCCAACAATATCTTGTAGCATCACAAAATGTGGAACGCTATATCGACGTTTCCTACTATAACCAGGGTATTTCAATTTTATTTTTAAAACAAGGGTATTTCCAAATTCCCATTAAGACTAAGGTATCTCAATATTCATATGAGAAATAGTCTGAAATCTCACGATTTCCTTCTCTTGACAGCTGTATGAATAGTCTGAATACATCAAAAAGGACAAATAACATGAAGTAGTTCACATTGGAAGAAAAATAAAATGATTTGGGAGCTCCGTAAGACTTAGAAATGGATGTGAACAACAAAATTTCACATGAATTTTGAGACACCCTTCTTTTAAAAAGAAAATTCAAATATCCTTGTTTTATTAGATGTCCATATAAACTCTCGTTTTTAGTGATAACATTGCGATGACAATTAATTTCCATATTCTTCAACGCTTTGAAACAATTTCATTTAAAAATTGTAAACAAATGAATAATTGCATTTTTGTCACTCTGGTCGTAGGCAGTGTTTTAGACAGGTGTGCCTGCGGTGTACGACCAGAGTGACAAAAAATATTGTTCATCACACGGGCGCAGAAAAATTTTCTGACTCATATGATTTGCATCACTCGCCTTCGGCTCGTACTGCAAACTCATATTCGCCAGAAAATTGTTCATGCGCCCTAGTATCGAAATGTACTATTTTTGCTTCCGAGTGGACACTTTGTATTCGTTCAAATTTAAGTTTACAATTTTTTGTGTTAAGGTAACCAAATATGGTCTAAAAAGTCCGAATATGTGATTTTGACATGGTGTCTGTATATATATATTGTGTGTGGTTTTTTTTACAGTTTTTCTCCTTATATAGATATCAATAACTTCTATCCATTCCCACCAATTAAAATTCAATTTGTCATAGTTTCGAAAATCTTGATAATTTTCATAAAATCGATTTTTCAATGATCGCTTAAAAAATAACCCCTTGATTCTATCAGAATATGATGGGAATCGCACTATTCCCTGTTGAGTTACAGCGTATTGTTTTTCCAATTTTCTTTCAAAAGTCTATTTTTTCAGGGTTGTTGAAAAAATCATTTGCAGCATCGATCAAATTATGGCTTGAAAAATTGTTTCAGTGTCTTTTCCTTGTTATTCCTGGAAAATTATTTCCCTCGGAATAGAATCTCATTCATCTCTGCATAGAAATGCTTTAATACTTGGATTATATCAAATTAGACTAGTATTCGAGTCTCAGATAATCTAGCTGTTGATCTCCTATTGCTATTTAAAATATCGGTCTTCAACAGCTTCCAGACACACTAAAGACTTTCCACGACCTGGTTTATGGTGATGTGTCAATAAGCCAGGCAGAAGGTGACCCAGTAATTATTAAATCTGATGGATTCCCCACTTACCATTTCGCAAATGTTGTTGATGATCACTTCATGGAAATATCACATGTTTTACGAGGCGTTGAATGGCAGATATCGACACCAAAACACTTGGAAATGTATTAGTGAGTAAAGAATAGAAAACTCCATCGATGCTTGAAAATTAATTATTTCATTCAATTTGAACGTTTTTTTTCATTGGGGAATTCTTTTCCCGTCATATATCGTGTGAAGCTTGCAAAAATTAAATTTTTGGAGAATAATAATTTTACTATTGTGAAAATTGATTCAAAATTTTGCACTCTGCTCCTCGATCATATTGCCAAATGAATTCTAGTGCGTTTGGTTGGACACCTCCTCAATTTGGACACTTACCCCTGATTTTGAATGCCAATGGAACCAAATTGTCAAAGAGGCAGGGGGATATAAAAGTCGAATCATTTCGGAAAGATGGTATCTTTCCATTGGCCTTGTTAAATTACATTACATATGCTGGAGGAGGATTCAGACGAGAAGACGGATTCCAAGATGTATGTCATACTTACGTAGACCTCATAAAACAGGTAATATTTAATTTTGGAATTGGTAGGAGAGGGAATGCAAATAATTGATTGTTCTGTAGTTTGACATCGATAGAATCAACACGAGTTCCTCAAGACTTCACCATGATAAGTTAATGGAATTCAACAAATTAGAACTCTCCAATTTACTCGATGACTCAAATAACATGAAATTTTTGGTGCAAAAATTACAAAACTTAGTTTTGGAAGCATTCCCAGATAGGTAAGTTAGCTAGTTATCTTTTTCTTAACTTATACATATAATAAATTTCATACACGTCTTTTGTTTGCGTTTTACGCAAGAATGGTAGACGTTTTCAATGACATTGTCACTGTTAATTAGTCTATTATGTAAACTGCATACGAGCGAATGTACCGTAGAAACTTCCACAAATTTCAAGAACTTTCAGAAAATTTCCATGTTTTTCTATAAAATAAGGCAATATTATAGAAAACGGTCAGATTCTTTCTACAAATTTGAGAAAATTTAGGATTGTCCCAAAAAAACTTGAGGAAACTTCCATTTTTTTTCTAAGTTGGGAAAACTCCCCAGAAATGACTTTAACTGGATCTTCGAGGAACAAGCTATTTGTAGTTACATAAGTATATTGCGACTTGATGTGATAGGTACTATCATAAGGGATATTTATTTATTATCATAAGGAAAACTTTGAGAAAGAAATTTCTTGATTGAGCAAAAATTTCGTCCAGGAATGCTTTCAGACAATACCCGTTATGGGATAAAATTTCAGTTTTTTAGTTTCTACTTTTCTTTTTTTTCATCAAGATTTATAACAAGTTTGCAAAAAATTCGTAAATACATACAGCCACGCAAAATTAGAACATCGTTAAACTCAACGATTACAAAGTTTCCATTCCCTCACAACGGATAGGTTCCAGGTTCGATTCCTGGCCGGGTAGAATGGTGAGATCTAACCATTTTTAAAGTCTTGATCAATCGCCATATAGTCTCATCAGACTCGAAGCGATATAAAATAAGCATAAAAAAAAAAAAAAGTTTCCATTCGGAAGCAAAAAAATCTAAGAAAAAACCTGGATTTCGATATTTTTTATTCTGTCTGAGCAGCACTGAGCCGCACAGGTAGTGATAAATATTAATGTAGAAGATAATTGACCTTCGTTGGAGAAGGTAATTGATTGATAATTGATTGATTGCCTTTGTGGTTAGATAATGTTTACACGAATGCTACATTTGTCAATGAAGAATCTATTTTTTTATATCCTGAGAACTCTTCCACTTTAGGCGGAACGATGGAAGTTTACAACTCGATGAACATCACATGGTTACTATACTGGAATGGGCCAGGAATAGGATAACAAAATTGACTGATTTGATATCAACAGATCTAGCTTTTTTATGGGTCACTCCTACATTATCAAAGACCATTGAAGATCCTGAAACTCTAGGTAAAATTTGAATGGACTTCCATTGTTTGCGATTGTGCATAGATTTAGATAGCTTTTCTCCAAAATAATAATCATTTAAACAACAAATTGGAGTAAATTAGATAAACTAACCGATCATTATATGGAAATCTCACATTGGAGCCAGGATATATTTCGAACGATAAGAGTTGGTATAATTTTATTATGATTGTAATTGTTCCTTTTCAATCATGACATCGTTTGGGTTAACTTACCTGCGAATGAATTAATTTTAGTTGTAAATTCATGTTTGTTGTTAATAATGTGTTTTCGAACATGTTTATAATCTAAGTAACCAAAAATATTATTTTCTGGGAACATTCAAAACAACTTCATACTTTTTCGCGAAAATTTTCTGCCTAAGTATATGTCAAATTCTGTAAACTAGCAAACGGGCGCTTTGCGCCCGTCACTAGATTAATTTGGGCTATTTTATTTTATTTTCTTTCCATTTCCGTCTTCACAATTAAATTAATTTAATTTTATGCATTCTTATTCTTATTATGTATTTTTTTCCCTTTATTCACAAGTTACAACATGGAATGAAGAGGAATCATGTTAAAGATCAATCAAAAGTGTTTTTTTTTGTGATCAAAACAAACACAAAACGAAAGTCATTCGAAATCTCATCCGGGTAATAGAAAAAGCTCTCCATGTATTCCTGAAAATTTTTTAAATCTATTTTTCCCTACATATGGTAAAAGGATATCGGTACTTCTCATTCCTATGGTCGGATTCCAATATTTCAGCAAGAAGAAATTAAAAAAATGCAAAAAAAAAGTGGGCGGAAGGAACTAACAAAATTAATTTCCTAATGTCTCCGTAAAGTTTTAAAATCGATATTTTTTTTCGAATAATGAAAGAAAACCCATAAATTTGATTTCTATCCTTGTCTTTTGGTAAAATGAATAGAAGAAATGGCAGAAATTGAGAATTGGAGACTAAAAATTTTATCGGATTATTATTATGTAATAATAATCTCCAATTATTTATATCCAATGCTTTCCTCTAATGGAATATACAAAGTTATAAAAACAATGCTACCTGTAATTTGAAAATAATTTTCTGCTCACTCATCAGGACCGCTGAGAACGCTATATGCTGAATTACAAAATTTGGACACAAGTAATTTTGAGAAGGATCAATTGAATGACTACTTGAGAAAATTCGCCAAGGATAATGGGCTAAAATTTTCCACGCTTATGAAATCGTTACGAACCGTTTTGAGTGGTCTGCAGGTAATCACTAACATTGAAAAATCGCTGGAATAACTTATTTGATGTTAATCAAACTGATCCTTTTTTTTAGCATGGTCCAGCAGTGGCTGAAATGATGGAAATATTAGGAAAAGATAAAACATTAGATCGTTTGAAACATTGTCATGGTCAATGATTGTAGTCAATAAATATGTCTGTTTTCAAAGAGTCAATTTATTTAATAATTAACATTTTTTCTTTGTCATTTCCTAAAATTAGTAGAGTGCATCAGTGATTTAATTGTTTGATTATCTTATCAATGTTAGATGGATCGCAATGATCATAATTAGAATAACAATGGGATAGAACGAAGCATGAAAAAGAACCAAACAATTGAATTCAGTTGAGTACATAACTCCTTTATCTTTCGCTAAACAAAAACAAAATTGAATACTAAGAATAATATTGGTTATCACAGAATTCCCAAATTTAAATCATCGCTTCGAGAGAATCTTGTCAGTCTAGTATACGATGAGAGTCTAACTCTAAAATACCTATTATTTATTCGTCTCACGTCATTATTTTTTTGTTTACTGTTTAATGTTTTCTCCATTCATTTTTCTCTACTGTGGCTATGCTGAATATGTTCTTATAATGATTCTGAGACTAGAAAACCGCGCTTCAGGTTCAGCACATAATTGTCATAAGGAGGTATACCCTAGTGTTCGCAGTTGTGTAAATTTTTTTATTTTTTTCTAAACAATCATCAATCGTCATTTGAACACAATTGTTGTTGAAAAAAATTTCGTTACCTTCATTAGTTTCCAAAATGTCCTATGGTCTTTCTCAAATTTACATGCTATTCAGTCAAATAAATCCACCATGTCGTAGAAAACGTGAAATGTTCAATTATATTTTTAAGTGCTATTTCAATAGTTCAACCAATCTATTAACTTAAAAACGCATCTTACTTCAATTTAGCGAATATTCACGCACTAAAAATTACAAGAATCGAAAACTCTCAGATGGAAAAAATCTATAACTAGTAACAACTTGATGAGGAGGAAAAGGTTATTAACGAACATTCATCAGATTCATTATCAGATGATATACGAGGTAATAAAACAAACGGCTGCTTATGCCTTTGGAATGAAGCTTCCGTTTTTCTCATGCAATTACATATGTCAATGATGATCGGTGACTTGAGGCTCATTCATCAGAATAGTAGTAACTTTCGTCATTCGGTTTCTCTTTCGGTTGTTTTTCTTGAAAATGTAACAGCTGGAACGTTTCATAACAGTTATCGAAGTTATTCGAGAAAAATATATTTACAAACATTTTTGCCAGCTCTTTTTGTGATTTCAAGAGCTGCTTAATTTTGATTCTAATGACCACTTTAATTCACGAATAGTAGGGAACTTGTATATTTTTTTCTAGTTTTTTTTCAAAAAAGATAGCTCGTTGTGGCAGAAAATTGTAAATTTTTGTAATCACACGGTTCAACAACATTCAGCCGTATTTTGGGTGGGAATTGACACTTTATTCTCTAATGATGCAAACGGAGAGGATTGAATTGTCAGAGTGCATTATAGATTCAATTAATCCCATTTTAAAGCAGGATTATGTTCGAAATTATATGAAAATACCTAGAGAACTTCAACCTTGTTTTTGGTCCACGATACGATCGCAGTCTCTTGAACTGTGTTCTCTTCCTAATAATGATAAGTTAAAAATGAAAATTTCTCAACAATTAAAAGTTGGTGACTAAGTCATCACATCACATCGACTCGTAAATAAAATCAAAGAAAAGCCGGCACATGACTCGTGGGATGTAGTGACCTCATCGCATTCAACCATTCTTTGTTTTTAGAGCATATCACAAATAGTTCGCATGAACACTGTCGAGTAACGAAAAATGACAGAAAAGAATACGTAAGTTCCCGATTAATGGAAAAGGCAAGAAACGCCGCATATAGCGGCTCCCATAAAATGTCATTTTTCCCAGAACATTTGAGTTATTACATCATTATTCGAGAGAAAAATGCAGCTATCCTCTACATTTGTCACCTCCATTCATTTTTTATGGTACTCCTATCGGACTGCAATATCTCCTTTTATACCATTACCAAAAAGTATCATTTTACGAACTCTTATTGATTTCCTGGCCTAATAAGGTATCCATTGAATGAAACTTCACACAATTAATTGTCAAAGACATAATTCCTGTAGAGTTATTCTTCTTTGTAATATCTGCCTAAAAAGTTCACTCTTCGAGGCGGTTTTAGCGGACGTAAAACGGTTGTTTTCCGGACAACGTACGGTAAATTACAGCAGTCGTGCGTGGTAGTATATTTCGTTACGAGTGCGGAAATAGTATTTTTCCGGCCTGTTGCGATGGGGTTTTTTTACTCGTGTGGTTGGCCAGTCCTCGCCTACGGCTCGGAGGCCAACGCCACACGAGTAAAAAAACCCCATCGCAACAGCCCAGGAACAATATTTTTCTGCAGTGATTATCAAGTTTTCGAGTTTGGGAAGTATGTAATACCAATTCCCAGACGAGAAATCATGAGAAGCAGTACAGAAAAGAGTTTTTTGCTCGTCTTCGGCTCGTGTTATAAACCTCCCACGAGCCAAAAAACACTTTTCCCACGAGTATCGAACGATATTTTTCATCACAATGTGTGGAAAAGTTACTTTTTCGCACAGCGTGATGAAAAGTCAATTTTTGTGCGTAAAGCGCACTCCGCTCAAAAAACCGAACCCTTTGCCCCCACTGCACCCCCGATAAAAATTGGCAGATATTACTAAAAATAGGATGTGTTACACGTGGGTGGTTTTCATAGTGCGTTCAGTTTAAACATCCCTAATTATAGGAGCTTTCATAATCTGTGTGTTTGTCATTCGGTGGCCAATTTTACTTATGTGTTCCTTTGAACATAGATATTGTTAAATATAAATGATCTTATTTATTTTTGAGTCCCGCGAGATACTTCATTTACTTCGTTTAATAATATGCATTTCATGATTTCATTGTACGTTTAATAGGTAATGATTTATATTCGATTTTCTTGATGGGGGATTTTCAATATTATTTTCCTTTTTGTCAACTCTTATGAAGCAAATTGAAAAATGGGAAGTTAGAACTTTACCGGGAATTTTCCCAATTGCAATATTTCGTCTGTGACGAAATCAAGGACACTTCAAAGTGACTGAAGAATATGAGTTGAAAGTTTTTTTTTTTGTAAAAGATTTATAACAGTTTGCAAAAATACAACTATAATGGAATTTCCATTTCTGGTTTAGAGTGAAAATTTTGTAGTTTTCTCCTGGATTAATGGAATTGCTTCAAGCAATGGAAGTATTTTTTCAATGGATTCAAATTGAAAAGGAATTTGATTTTAGTTTGATAATCATCAAATTCTCATAACTGCATGCATTCGTTGTTCTCATCCCGTATTCGTCGATCTTACAGTTATTAAGTACTCGTGAGGAATTGATCATAAATAAAATATGTGAATTGACTAATCTATAGTAGTTTCAATATCCGAGCATGCACCCGCATACGTTCACTTGAAAAAAACACGAAATCCCCCTTATTCAGAGTCTTTTCTGCATTCGATACGAACTTTATTATTATTTTTTTAGAAGAACAAGTAGATTGTGTTTTTGCAATGTCACTATGATTGAATTTTCCATCCGAATTATGATCAATAGAAACCACGTATTCAGGTTACGTGGTATGTCATATAATAGTGATTTAAATATTTTTGGAAGAAACCGTATAACCTACGATGATATATGAAATCGTTCAACGATATCTCATAAGTTATTCGCGATGTTAAATTGACGAATGGCGGCGCTGAAGCTTACAAGATGGCTGACATAAAATTTTCCAATTGAAAATTTTCAGTCACACTTTCAGGTCCTAAGGGGATCAATGAAGTAAAAACCGATTTATTACTGAAGAGCATAATTAATCGAATCAGAGACAAGCCTCAATTGTGTATATCAATGCGAAGCTGCCCCTAATATCACTTTTGTTGATTTCATTCGAAACGTTTTATGTCGGCCATGTTGAAGCATCAGCGCCACCTCACTTCCAGTTAACATCGCGAATACAGTGGAGTTCCCTTTATTTTCCCGGCTCGGGAAAAGAATTCCTTGAGTGAATTTCATGTGGAATACGAATAATGGAATTTCTCCCACTCCGTCTCTGGGGAGCATTGGAGAGGGAAGGGGAGTAGTGGGTAGGGAGAATCGTAGTAGTGGGAGAGAAGGAACATAACTTACGACTGTCACCATGTGGCAATCATCCCGTAACTGAGACATTGCGCAATTCTACGAGCATGACGTCGAAAACAAGGATGCAGAATGCATGAGGAGTGGGAGAACTTTTTTAAGGGAGAACAATGCCAGAGGAGAAGAGAGGACAAATAATGGGAGCGGAAAATAAAGGGAACTCTGCTGTAATCAGAAATTGCGGAAGTGTTCCCGGTGCCAATTTTTAGCTCGGAATATGATGTAGATGAGAAATCGTAACTTATGTCAGGATAATTTATCACAGGTTTCATTAAACAATAACAGAATATTCACCAATGACATTGTCGGTTTACTTATTTGTGAAGAAATTGAGCAATTCACGTCACATCCAAAAGGAAAAAAATGTCATGTTTCCGATTGTTTTGCCGATTTTTTTTTTGTGAAGTACATGATTTTTCTGAAAATTTCCCTTTTTCCCCTTGAATTTTGATTGTTTGAGAAAAATGTGAAATAATTGAATTAAATCATTAGGAATCGAATTTTCATTTTCACACATTTGAAGGTAATTAAGCTTCAAAAGGAGCGCAATTAAATTCCATTGATTCAATTTTTATAGCCGTTATGGAAACATTAATTTTTTTTTCAATCTGCAATTAGTTGAAAATTTTATTTTTTTATCCGAAATTTTAGGGGTAACTTGGGGACATAACCATCCACCTGAAAACTCAGTGAGACTTCATGTCCATATTTTCGAGAGTTTAATATAGGTAAATATAGCTTCCTTTGTTGACTAGCACATTGTCAACAGAGTGCGGGGTAAAGGACAAAATAGCGGTCATAAAGCCCATGTATTAGCAGAAATTTGAATGATTAATTAAAATCGAACAAAATGATAAAACTACTCAATTTTTTTTTACTATGTTTCTTTTACTTTTACTGATTATCACGTGACGCATATTTCGTTCGCTAGAATATTGTCGTTTGATGGCCAAAATTATAGTGAAGGGACCGCTTAAGAATCCTGACTTATTTGATAATCAATGAATTTTCGACGGATTGTATTTTCTAATCGTTTTGGAATTATGAAAGTGTTTTCTTTTTTGACTTTTTCAACGGTGTCTCCTCCCATAAAATGTTGAAATAACTTGTGCAGACAATTTTTTCCGCAACAGGGAATTCATATGAAGACGCAGGCCCACATGGCAACATCAAAGTAGCCTTGAATGAATTGGAATTCCAGTCTACCGACGATCATCCCCCCCCCCCACGCTTCTCTTCCCATGCAATAATGACTTCTTGATTTGATCGATTCCAATGATAATACATCTTCTGTTAGTTTGGCTGTTTCATTCATTTTTTCATCATTGAGTTTGGTTCGAAAAAGTGATAGCTACGCGTTCCTGGCAAAGGTTGAACTTCGTGAATCGACGAAGTGATTATTTTTGGAAAATTTGGAAAATTATGTCACCAAGTTACCCCTAAAATTTCGAATAAAAAAAAAAAGTTTTCGAGTAATTGCAGATAAAAAAAATTGTTTTCGCAATAAAGGCTCGAAAAACGGAATAAATTGAGTTCAATTGCGCTCATTTTGCAGCTTTGTTAATAATTACCTGCAAATGGGTGAAAATGGAAATTCGATCCTTAATGATTAAATTTAATAATTTTACGTTTTTCTGAAACAATCAAAATTCAAGTGGAAAAAGCGAAATTTTTTTAAAAATCATAACTCGCTGAAAAAAAATCAAATCGCTCGAAAAATTTCATGAGAGCTTGCTCTCATGTACTTCTTCTCCGAAAAAAAAATCGTGAAGATAATCGGAAACATGAAATTTTTTTTAGTTCGGATTTGACGTGTAATTGCTTAATTGTAAAATGTCGAAACTGCACCGGAATCATATGTGTGTTTCACCTGAATTTCTACATCACCGAATAACATTCTATATCGCATTTACAATTTTTCAGAATTACGGGTGGAAAACGAATTTGGTAAATGCCCATCGACTTTCAAAATTGATAGGATATTTTCATAAAAGTTTCCGTGTCCACCAAAGAATAGGACGAGTTTCCAGGTCTTAGGGTATTTGTACAGAGAATTACCCGACTAGAGATTCGTAAAAAAAGACTAAAGTCTATAACAACTGCTCTGCAACATGTTTACTTTTTTTTCTTCACGTTGTATATTTATCAAGAAATGAAAGTAAACATCTTGTAGAACCTATAGTAGTATTTTACACACAACATAAATTATCAAATATCACTTTTTCGTACATGTGAATAATTGAAGTAATTTTATAGGATAGGGAGTCAATAAAAAATAGTAGATTGCGAATTGTCAAAAGAGAGATGAAAAAGTCTCCGAAAGACTGCTACTAATTAGAGAGTGTTTTTTGAAATACTTATTCAAATACTATAATTTTGAAGTGCAAAAGAATTTCACAGTATCATAATAGAAGATATTGGAGAGGATAGCAATTGAACAAGGAATAATTGTTCTCCCCATCCACATGGGATCATTAACCCTCTAACACTAATAAGGCATAACTCTTTTGGCGTTACGTAGTATTTCGTGGCTTATCGGTATTAGAAGGTTAAATAAAAATGAAATACATCAAACAGTAAAGGGATGTATAACTATCTCACTCAAGGCCGTTTTTAAATATGACTACCAATCAAAAGTTCATACTTGTTGACAAAAGTGTCTAATACTGTTTCTGGTTCTCGTCGGAGACAAAACCTCCTCCGAGTTTGTAATTGTGGTTATGAAAAATATTGGAAAACTTTAAATTCCATTATTTTTCATCTTTGAAAGTTCAAACACAGCCTTGATCTTGCGTTTTGTTCGAATTCGTAATTCGAATATTAATTAAAACATTGAAGGGAGCATAAGTGAAAAAGTGCTAAGTTTAGTTATTAAGGTCGTTGATAGCTTGAAGTATACGTTTCACGTGACCAATTTTAATTATTCCGAGTTCCTTCAGGTCTCTCCGGGCAAGAGATAGTAGTTCCCTTCCACGTATGTCATGGGATATGAATTGTTCAGTATACTCGCCAAGTTGAAGATTCTCCAGCCAAATACATACATCCTGCACACTCCATGTTGTCACTTGATCCCGTGCTGGATGATTCCCGCTATTGCCACCCGAACGGCGGAACTTCAACCAAAACAAACCTCGATGACGATTCTTTCTATCACCCTGTGAATTTTAGATATCCATTTTGTTAATTTTCATTCGACAGCAATATTTCGCATTGGGGCCCAAGCTCATCAATGATCAAGTGGGACAAGAATTCAGTAATTAAATGAAATAACAACATATGTTAGAAAAACTTTCCCAATGACTGGGTAGAATGGTTATTATTTGTGATGAAACTCCATACGCTTTCCAAGTACCTATATAATGTTAATTTGATCAGTATATTAACGTGTATATAATGAGTGCGCATAAGGTTTACAAGGTACCAACTTCGGAAAATAAAACGTGTTAATGCATAATTCAATTGGGTTAATGCGTGTGCAATATATTTACTTGAGAAGTGTATATGTGCAATAATGTGATCAATATAATGCAACGATTGTGGAATTGACTAAATTATGACATAAATTCTCTATTCAATATATTAAACATCTATGCAATAAACCCGATATTGTTCCGCTCTTGCATGGTGGAATCTATTGATAAGTTTGTGAACGCGCAGATTGCAGCATAGGTACATTCGATAGCTTTCTTCATTTTTATCATCTTAATCATTGTATCTTTTTGCTCCTTCCGGCAATATGTGACAATAATACGAAAAGCGAAAACTCCGAAATGAGACAAAATGGGAAAAATCATTAGAAAAATAAAAAATGCTCAGAATATTAACGGATGGTTACTTGACCATCCGTTAATATTCTGAGCATTCTTGGTACTTTTTACAAGTACCATAAATATTTAATGGAAAATTTTGGCGATATTTGGAATAGTATATTTCTAACCTAGGGAGGGAAAATAAAGGATCCTCAGCCGCCAGTGCAATTACCAGCCGAGCCGAAGGGCTTCGCGGGAGGGAACTCTGACTTTGCGCCTACGCCGAGACGGAAAATCGCGTTCTAACCACNAGCACGCGGCTGAGGGTCCTTTATTTTACTTCCTGTGGTTAGAACGCGATTTTCCGTCTCGGCGTAGGCGCAAAGTCAGAGTTCCCTCCCGCGAAGCGCTTCGGCTCGGCTGGTAATTGCACTGGCGGCTGAGGATCCTTTATTTTCCCTCCCTAGGTTAGAAATATACTATTTTATATATAAACAAGCAGCGTGATATAAGCTATTCGACAGATTACATATCACTGTTACTCTCGACATATTTTTTTCCTATTGATATTGCTATCAATTTCAATGCTAATATTACGTCTGAAGACGTACGGTATTTTTAAAAGCAGAATAGAAAATAAATGATTAAAACGGAAGAAATAAAAATGAATAAGAAGAATTTAATTTGTAAAAAATGAATCGTCCTGAAAGGAATTTTGCATTGGAGTCAATTTAAACCGAGTCTCATTTTTAATCGATATTACTCGCGAGAATATACGAAGGAATTTAATGAAGGAAAAAAAGAAAGAAAAAAAAAGAATAATTTTATGTAACGATAACGTGATTGTTGTGGTGTTGTAGGTGGCAACAGTTTGAATTGTCTCCAAACGCGTTATCACCACACTGATAGAAAAAATCTCTGACACGTAGAGTACAAGTTCTTGGCTCAAGAAACTACATCATTCGCGCCGTTTTAACTGAATGAATTCTTCATGACTTTGGATCAAAGAAATAGGGGAACTTGGCATAAATTATTAAATATTGGACGGAAAGAGCAGGAAGTTTCGCGTGCATCATAATGCTTTCCATATTAGATCAGACTCGCTGGCAAGAATCTCTTGGCGGAAAGTAATCTTGCTTACATTTAATATCAATCTGATGAAGTTTCTATTCTCTTGTGTGAAGAATTCGTACTTTTCGCTATAGATAATTCTGTTTTTCATGATTTTCGACAGAGGTGATAGGGTTTCCAATCAAGTAAATCGGTCCTGAGGGCACACATCTTCCTCTCAGAATATACTTCAATTAGGTAAAACTAAGAATCTCTTGTATCAAGAGATTCATGGTCAAAACCCCATTCTCTTGTCTCAAGAAACCACTTCTGTCGTGTCAGAGATTTTTTCTATCAGTGTAGAAGGTTCAGGTGTCCATACCGAGGCGTACCTTGGTGCATCGACATCGGGTGATGCCCCCTCCATTAAACAAATACATTAAAACTCATATTCATATATTAATTAAGACAGTTACAATGCGAGGTAATAAAAGTGCATCGATGCACCCCCAAAGTTAGTTCCCGCCGTTCTTCGTTCCCGGTCATTTCTCGCGTAGTTCAAACCATTCAAAAGTTGAAGTTATTTGGTCCTACTTATTTATTTCTCTCTTCAAGAGAAATTAATGGAAGTGTTGATTTCGATTCGGAAGAATTGTAATATTTCAATTAGGAATTATTGCAAATTTTTTATAAATATTAGCGCGACTTAATGTGAAATTGGATGAATTTGTGAACTTTTCGGAACCAAAGCGTTAAATAACGAACCATTGGATTCCTTCAACAACTTCATATGCATGGATAAGTTTTGAAATATACATGAATTTTAAATCGTGAAATGACATTTTGGGAACTTTGACGGTTTCAAAAGTTATTTAAAAATAGTAATTGAATATAAAGAGAACTTTGTTTGGAGAACTCAAAATAAATAAGTAAAAAAAAAATTTTTCGATTTTCTGTTGTATATGTGCCGATTTTCCAGGAATGAAGTAGATCTGTCTTGAGCACGAGACTCATCAACTTCTTTCCTGAGATTCCAGACGTTAGTATTCAACGTAAACGAATCAAAACGCTAAAGATCGAAACAACTGGATCAAAAACAACAGGAAACAAAGTTGGAGCTTACGAGAAATGTGATCGTCTAGAAATTTTTTCGGGTGGGGGGTTGGGGAGAGATCGTAAAGTTGAAGATAGATTAAAGCCACGGCAATATATTTCCATATCGGAAAAGAAGCCAGGAGAGCGAAATTTTCCCAATAATACAGTTCTACAAAATTTAGATGTTTTATGCCCTAAGATGAGATTTGAGGCAAAATTCTATTTCGCCGTCTTTTTGCACTGAAAAAGCGTTAAATAAATGTTCTTTCTTTCAGCAGGAAAAAAAAAAGATTGGCTAAATTTCACAAAAATAGTGCGCGACAAAATTTTCCAAATTTAAAAAGCGCATAGAGTATGCTACCGTGAGTTCACAGCTCTATCACTATAAGGGCATGTTTAGGTCTCATAAACGTGCCATAGTTGGCTTCGTGGGTACTATTTATTGTGTGAAATTTGTCAATCTCAAGAATCACAGTTACCGTAGAATCACCCACATACAGTTTGAACCCATAAGTTTTTTTTATTCATATTTCTTTCCTATTACCATTACGGTATTATAGGCTCTCCATTCGTTTGCCTTGCCTCTCCCACTTCTTTCTTCTAATTTATCTGCATTTACCATGGGCCGTCTTACTCTTATCACATGTACCCCATTCGAGCTAAGACTGCAAGGGAAACCATGGCAAACCCCAGTCGTACAGCCGGCCGATTGTAGGGCCTTACTGTATTCATCCGTCACACTGACTGGATGGGCACCTTAGTTTCCCATATTCGCGCCTAGCGGCAGCAGTTCCCCACGTCCCGTGTAGGAATTTGACCGGGGATTCAGCCGCAACTCGGGTACTCAGAACTCAGCCTCGGATTGACGCTGTATCTGAGTTCACGGCGCGTCACGCCGCTCCATCCCGGCTCGGTACCAGCTTGGAGCGCAACGCCAAGACGGCACAACCCGGTACCTGAGGTTCCAACCCGGAACCTCAGCTCCGACTCCGTCGTGTCGTTTCGAGCGGAGGGTGGGGCAAAATCGAATTGGATCATTCCCCAGAATAATCTTAAAGGTTTCTAGGAATCTTCCTCCCCGCAAAAAATCTCGCAAAAAAGTCCCATTGCCGCAAATAAAAATACAGAAAAATCGAAACAAGTCCATTTCACGTGTCTTCATTCTTCAAAGAAAAAAAAACAAATACCTTTTGTGAATCACTCAAGAATATCATTTTTGAATTGTCTTGATACAGCTGATTCAATTGATTTCAAAATTTTTGCTCAAATTTTCGTTACTCTTCCAGGAAATTTTAAATCATATTTCAGTTCAAAGGAATTTTGTCATTGAAAATTCATAATATCATGAAAAAATCATTGCGAACTATAAATTTCAGTTCAATTATTACCTGAAAAATTATATATATTGGGAAAAATCAAGTAAACAGATTTTTTAATATTCAATTCATGGAAAAATCAACGTAATTTGTCACTCAATATTCATGTTTTTATGGAACATTCAAACATATTAAGGAATACTCATCTTAATGCTGTTAAAAAATTTGAAATATCATTGAATTTTTAGTGATATATGAAAGTTTGTGATTTTTCATCTTTAAATTGTATTCAATGTTACCCTTTTGTAATTACTGATTTACTCTCCAATTTTTTTTTTTTTTTCAAACAGTGAACGTGTCTGTGACGATTCAAACATGGAAATATTACTTTATAACAAAGAAGGTTTGTTCTCATTTTTCCAGTGACTATTTCTCTAGATGTTGCGAGTTATGTTGAAAAAAAAGAAATTCTTTATTACGTTTTTGTGAGTTATTTTACATCGTATTTCAAATTAATACCACTGGACTGGTTTATACCACTTCAGGTTTTGCTGCGCTTGTGATTACGTTTAATTGCAAATCCATGTCATCTTCATAATTATTCTCTTAATTTTTTTATCAAATTGCAATACTATGGGACCTGTCAAATTATTATTGAGGTTAGGTGTGCCGGGATCGAGTAACTGAGGATAACCCGAAGGTTGAGCGGTGGCCATTCAATTAAGGCCCAGGAAAGCATCCCGAGCGCTAGTGTAACGGCGGCTGAGAGCGCGTGACGCGGCTCAAACTCGGGTAGGCGTGTAGCTTGCCCGAGCCGGGGTGGAGCGGCGTATTTCTAGCTGGGATACGGCTTCTTACCAGAGCTCGAGCGGCGCGATTCCTACAGGGGGTGTAGGTAGGGCTAAGCTGTGACCCATCCAAGTACGATCCGGACTATTTTTTATTTTTCCTTGCCGTATATACCTTATTCGAGTTTTTACATATTTGCGGTTTCATGAGCCGACTTCCTCCCCAGCCGTGGCGCATTGTACCCCACGTATAGACTCTCCTGGTGACCAAGGGAAGCCGTGGAAAACCTTGGTCGACACGGTTCATCGACCGACCTTTCTACTGAGAATGTTTTCCTAACTATTCTCCGATGATTCTCGGTATCTAGTCTTCCGTTCGACGGTTTCCGAAATATTAAAAATCCCAATTGCCCCAAGCCGAACTCGAACCCGCGCCTCACGGGTCCCGCTGTCCAGCCGAGCGATTCAAGGGCTACTCTACAATAGAGGTACCCAGTCGCCGGGAAACGGAACGGCAACGGGCGACATTGATACCCAGTCGGGTGCTCGGTAGAAACCAAGGACTGGAAACGCGTTTCCGGTTTCGTTTACGAAACGAAATAATAACGTTATTACGGGAAACGAAACTGGAAACGAAAGTCGAATAACGTTATTGCCGGAAACGAAACTGGAAACGAAAGTCGAATAACGTTATTGCCGGAAACGAAACTGGAAACGAAAGTCGAATAATGTCATTGCGGGAAACGAAACTAGAAACGAAAGTTCAATCACATGAAAACAAGTGAGAAATTGCTCTTGTATTGCCTACAGTATAGTCATTTTTTACTAGTAAAATAGCAATATGTTTCCGAATGGTTATTTTGTACATGATTTGCTTGTATCAAATATAATTCATTGTTCTCCTAGGAAGAAGATATTTTTGTCACAATCTTTTTTTCGGTTCGCATGAAGAAACTCTGGAGAGTAGCGTAAAGAGGACGATTGGCCATATTCATTGGAAGAAAAACATAGACCCTCATAAAATCCTCATAGGACGCCCATGGAAACTTCAGAAGACACCCACAGGACCACCATGTAACCCGCATAAAACCCCATAACATATGATTACCATAAGACCCATGAAACCCCCATAAAAGACTTCCATATGACCCGTACAGGACCTCCATAAACTTCGAGACACCCATAAAATAAAATTTTTGAAAACTTCCGAAAAATTTGAAAATTTTGAAAATTTTTGAGAATTTTGAAATAATTCAAAAACTAAAAGTGGCATCGGTACCATTTTCGAACTCAGTCTGTATAACATGAAAAAGAATATTTCTAGTCCCAGATTCAATCCATTCAGACAAATATTTTTTCTTTAATCGTGACAAAACTGAATCGGTCACATACCTACATACACACACATACATACATACGTACCTACTCTATAAACACCATATTCTAATTCCTGACCCCAAATTTAGTCATCCTAACACAAAGAACTGGAAACCTGAATTTTGAAGATTACAATGCTTCCATTCGGAAGCAAAAACAGATCATGAATCTGTTTAGAAAACAGTGGCGGAGTGATCGCTAAGTTTGGAAAAAAGGTGAGGAATTAATGGGCGCTAAACAGGGAAAACAAGGAGTAGCGAGCATATGACAGCGAACATATCGTCGCATTAAAATCAAAGGGGCGTAAGTGCCATTTCTCTGAGATTTTTTTTCTCTTAATACCAAAGGGGCGTATGTTTTTTTTTTTCCTTCGAAATGGAGTTTTCTCAACTTATGAAAGGTTTTTTGTGGACAAATTTCTGAAGTGGCAAATGGACGTAAGTCCGACTAGCAAGTACTGAAGGGGCGTATCTCCAGCACATACGCCTCTTTCTTTTTATACTTTTTGTTTCTTTTCTAGCTCATATTGAGAATGAATAATTCCAAAGGGGCGTAACTCAGGCACATACGTCCCTTTGTTTTTGAAGCAATAATCACAGAGGGGCGTAACTCCAATATATATGTCCCTTCATTTGTTACTGTTCGTTCCTATTGATTCATCAAGTATAAACGGAATCACATGCACTACAGCCCTAATAATAAATAATATTTGATTCTACATTAACCTCCCCTCCCTCCCTCTCATCATGAATGTTCAAATTAGTTCCCTTTGATTTTTTGCTTGAATGAAACAATTTCATGAGAAATATCAGTAACTAAACTAAAATTTTCTAAAATTTTCTTCTAAATTTATTCGATTTCATTCATTAATTTATTTCATTTTTTTAATTATGACTGCGAATTTCAGGAAATTATCTGTATAAAATTTCGAGTCGTGATTGCTTTGAACACTTCGGAAGAAAATGAGACCATAAAGGAAGAAGAAAATAGTTAAAGCGTTTTATGTTGATCTAACAATATAAAACTCATTATATCGTCCCTGGTAGAAACCATGAGGCCTGACATGGGATATGGGGTCTGGCCATCATCGCCGGTTCAATTCGGCCACCATTGCCGCTTACTACTATCCAGACTAAAGCTGCGATAACTTGGATGGCAGCCGGAACCCCACGCTAACCATGTGACCACTCCTGTTCCTTTGAGCCCGTAAATTATGAGTTATAATTTTTTTATCAACATTACCATATATTCTTCGACATCCAGCTAAAAAAGACATGCTAGCGACCAGGAATGATGATGGCAAGAAAAAATGGAAAAGCGTACGGACAATAAATGAGAGTCTATCACTTCTCGCCATCTGCATTCACTGCTCTCGACTTTCGGAAGAGGTAAGGATGATGCTAGTCAATATGACCAATTAGCATCTTCAATTCTTAAGGCAATGAAGTAGATCTACTGAAGGACCGAATACATGAAACCATGCTACTCGTATGAGATGCAAAGACCGAACGACAATTTTGTCGATGATATGTCGAAGTTGTTATCCAGAATGGCCCCAAGAGGATTGCCTCATGTTAAAAGATGAGCTGACCCAGGCGCAGGTAAACTCGAATGAGAAATGAGAAAAATACAGAGAGTTAGGCATATTAAGACAACGGCCTAGTTCCACAATAAGCGACGCAATCATTCACCACAACTCCAAGTGCAACATGTTGAAACAAGAAATTACCACAACGATGCCGGTGAAGTCAACAAATCTCTGAACTTCCTATGTAAATCATCGCGAAAGATCCTCTGAAAATACCAATCTTGCAAGTTCTGCCTCGAATATCTCTATAAATTATTACATTCAAAGTGAAGCAATATATCATAGCGGGGTAATGATTATGAAGGCAAGAACTTTTTGTAACCAACCCCTGATTACTGCGATCATTCACGTACTGGATAAATCAGTGAACTGTAAAATGGCATATGATCCCTCAAACATCATCACAGAGATATTAATGAGCATTTGCAATTTATCACGCGAGCTGTATCTTCTACTTGAAGATATGTTTCTAAACCAGAATATTATCTAACCTATAACGCGATGATGGAAAGAAATAACGTCAATACAAAGATATACGTAATTTACGAACGTTTGGCGAACATCCCCCTTTTAGAGCTGCAACTAACCCACGTTTTTGTTCACCAAGCGACCAATAAAAATCCTAGTGGTTAATTTTTTTTAATCGATAAGGGTTTATGTATAGATGAACTTCTCCAAATGACATTTTGTGTTCTGAGTAGTGCGTCTATGAACAAAATAGGAAACAAGTAGGCGACTGCAGCCATGCGGCTATATATATTCTACTGAGTAGGGCGTCTATTCTTTTCTCGCCATCAATATATTGATTGAGGGCTTCCGAATGGATGCGTTTATGATTTTACTCAATAATTTTACTCAAGTTAGAGCGCGAACAAGGATTTCAAGTCAAAAACAGAAAAATCCAAATATCTCAAAAACTTTGTATGAACGGATGTATATGTTTTGATTGATTTAGATAGAGGAAATCATGCCGAATATTTTGAAAAAAAATTATTGAAATCGGTTGAATATTTTCCGAGATATTTGAGAGAAAACATTAAAAAGCGAATGGATATTGCTCAAAAACTAATGGACGGATCAAGCTGAAGTTTGGCATGGAGTTAGTCTCAAGTTATACCAATTAACAGAAAAATTTCAAACTTTTTGGAATTATTTTTCCCGTTTAAATTATCAAATTTACGAAAAAATGTCCACCTACTGGACAGTGACACGCACAGACATGGTCTCCAAACTTCGCATTTTTACGTTTCAGATCATTCTGCATAATTTCCAAACAAAATTAGAAAATGTGAAAATCGAACAATTGCAATGCTCCCATTCGGACGCAAAAATCATTGAGATCGGTTGACTCGTTATTGAGATATTCAAGACATTAATTTTACATACAAAGTTGAATATCTCCGAAAATAATTGACCGATTGAGCCCATCTTCCATACCGGTCCTTGCAATGATCAGAGACAGCTTCGTGCCAAATTTCAAGTCGATATCTGAATTGTTACTCAAGTTAGAGCGCGAACAAGGATTTCAAGTCAAAAACAGAAAAATCCAAATATCTCAAAAACTTTGTATGAATGGATATATATATGTTTTAATTGATTTAGATAAAGGTCATCAAGCCGAATATTTTGAAAAAAAATCATTGAGATCGGTTGACTCATTATTGAGATATTCAAGACATTAGGTTTACATACAAAGTTGAATATCTCCGAAACTAATCGACCGATTGAGCCCATTTTCCATACAGGTCCTTGCGATGATAAGAGACAGCTTCATGCCAAATTTCCAGTCGATATCTCAATTTTTACTCAAGTTAGAGCGCGAAAAAGGATTTCAAGTCAAAAACAGAAAAATCCAAATATCTCAAAAACTTTGTATGAATGGATATATATATGTTTTGATTGATTTAGATAAAGGTCATCAAGCCGAATATTTTGAAAAAAAATCATTGAGATCGGTTGACTCATTATTGAGATATTCAAGACATTAGGTTTACATACAAAGTTGAATATCTCCGAAACTAATCGACCGATTGAGCCCATTTTCCATACAGGTCCTTGCGATGATAAGAGACAGCTTCATGCCAAATTTCCAGTCGATATCTCAATTTTTACTCAAGTTAGAGCGCGAAAAAGGATTTCAAGTCAAAAACAGAAAAATCCAAATATCTCAAAAACTTTGTATGAATGGATATATATATGTTTTGATTGATTTAGATAGAGGACATCATGCCGAATATTTTGGAAAAAATTATTGAAATCGGTTGAATATTTTCCGGGATATTGCTCAAAAACTAATGGACGGATCAAGTTGAAGTTTGGCATGGAGTTAGTCTCAAGTTATACCAATTAACGGAAAAAATTTTAAACTTTTTGGAATGATTTTTCCTGTTTCATTGTCAAATTTACGAAAAAATGACCACCGACTGGACAGAGTCACGCACAGACATGGTCCCCAAACTTCGTATTTTCACGTTTCAGAACATTCTGCACCATTTCCAAGCAAAATTAGAAAATGTGAAAATCGAACGATTGCAATGCTTCCAAGCAAAAAAAACGATTTATGGTATTTCTTGCGATTATCAGTGAAACGATCACTTCTATCGAAATTTGTATAGACATATTTGTTACGAATTTCAATTACCTTTACATATTTTGTATTTAGACTTCTTTTCTATAACTCGCGCCTTTTCCTATAAAATCGAATTTGTTCATATGAATTTTTGATAAATGCACAGAACATACCCAATTTTGGATTTAATTCACAGCGTATACGTACTCGCAGGAATATATCCAGTCAGATTACATAGGATATGTTCAGAAAAATAGGAAAAAAAACTGTTTTAAGGAGATTCCACAATGAACGCAAAGCAGGGTTGATGCAGCGCATGCAATTGTCAAAAAAATCGAAAAACAGTTGAACGACTGTTTTGAACAATTGCACGCGTTGCATCAAGTCTGTATTGCGTTCATTGTGAAATCTCCTTTATGGATTTTTTCGCGATTATCAGCGAAACGATCATTCCTATCCAAATTTTTATAAGAATGGTTTTACTTTTTCCCCCGACAGCTCTCACCGTCTCGACAGGACCGTTTATGACAAGCAATGAAAATCGATTCGCAATTAATATTTTTAGGCTGGTAGAATACAAATCCCTTTTCTTTTTTCGTATATATGGTAGATTGCCAATGTTATACGGAAATAAAAAGTAGAAAATACGATAGACTAAAAATGTCGAGTTGATAAATCTATTAAGAAATTAATTATCGAAAATTCAATGCAATCGATAGGAAATTGGAAAGAAGTTTCTGACATTTGATTTATAGACATCTCATCATATTGTTATAAAAAGTACTGAATGACCAAAAAAACAGTCATTTTAATATCAAAGTTGAGACTGCGTTTGGTGCCAGACCAGGGACACCGTGGGCTTATGGAAAGTAAGAGGAGTGGGCGTGGTTATGAAGCTAGCAATCACAAATAATTGTTTTTATGAAAAAACGTAAAAGATAAGAAATAGAGACCCTGATACGATCCATAGAAAAGTTCTACGTAGTTACATCGAAAAAAACACAATTCAACAATTAATCGGCAATAAATAGAAAATTTTTCGATTTTTTCGGTTTTTTATCCAAATTAAACATTGCACATATAATTTGACTCAATATATTTGTACGAATAAATATGCGCTGTAAATTTAATAAAAAATGAGGCATTTTGCGTACATTTTCATTCCAATTGTATAAACAATTTTAAATTTCTGGAAAACAGCGCAAGTTCACATATGAAAAAATTCAATAGAAAACCTAGCCAATTCGGTAGAAAATTTTATTGGAATTTTATAGAAATTCTATGTGGGTTTCTATAGGATTTCTATTAGAATTCTATTGAAAAATTCTATTTGTTTTTAGCGCAGATTCTAGTGGATATAAGACAAAGTCAATAGCTTTCGAATTTTTGTTTGAATTTTTGTCTCCAGATTTTTTTCTATAAGAATGCTTGGGCATTAATTTGCTAAGTTGTTTCCACTAGGATTCTGTAATGCAAAACAAAACGAAATTCCACGGAAAAAACTTGTGCCGAAAAATTTTAATTGAAAAAATGTCAAGAGAAAAATTCGAATAGAAATTGAAAATATATTGACATTTTCCTATCAAATATGCAATAGAACCAGCCCAAAAAACACGTAGAATTTTTCAATAGAATTCCAATGGAAATCCTATAGAAACCCCCATAAAATTGCTATAGAATTTCAATCGAATTTTCTAGCAAATTCGCTAGGTTTTCTACTGAATTTTTTCGTGCGTGTTAGAAAAACAAAAACTTGGGTAGGAATGATCATTTCGCAGATGATCGCGAAAAAATCCACAAAACGTGCTGTTTTCCTATTGTATTCATAGACGCGCCATTCAGAACGCAACATGTTATCTAGAAAAATTGATCTATACATAAAACCCTATCGATAAAAAAATATTAGCCATTAAGACCTAAATAGGTTAATTACTCCTTTTTCACGTCACTTTTCGGGGGCCATTCACAGCTATATGTAGGAGAAATCGCCTAGTTAGTTCTGCAATTCCATTGCAATGAATAGGTGCTAACGGGAGACATTCACAAAACGTATTCAAAATTTTAAGATATCGTGGAAAAATAAAAATGGAAAACTTGCAAGATTTCAAGAGAACAACTTTACCTTCAACCTAGCCTTATCGCCGTTCCAAGTAATGCAATACTCGCATCAATTTGTCGATGATGAAACCCAGCGATTTCCAGATGCAGCAGAAATTTGAAAAATACGTATGTAGGGTCGTTTTACCAACAGGGTTTGAAACAATCCAGCGATGTATTGAAGCCTCAGAAATAAGGAGGTTTGAGTATTGGTCATTGGGCCTCCAACGATAACTGACTTCTTCAGGGACTATCTTCAGAAGTCATTCACCAGACATTGCATTTCGATCATGGAGTGACTCTCAAAATACTGCGAGTTTTTTGGGACGCACACACACAAAGACAGAAAATCAGGAAACGATTTAAATTATCAGTAGTAGCCAAGATCTACGATGTTTACTGGGAACAATTATTTTCTCAGTCAAAGTGATCATCCAAAGGTCGTGGTAAAAAAGTGGTTGGAATGAATCCGGAATGGAACGAATTTTTTGAACACTAAATACCTTGAATCCAGCGTCACCCCCTCTACGAGGACCTAAATTTTCGCTCATTTTATGTGTAAATTTGATATACATGAATATATCGAGTATATTGGCAAGCGCAGGAAAAAGGATATCACACATTCTGTGTCTCTTTGAATTGACTTTATCGTCATACCCAATGTCTTGCAGTAATTTACACGCGCCCAAAAAATATGTAATCGCATTAAAACCTACAAAGAGAAAAAAAGTTTTTAATTCTAGTGACCAGAATTAGTGAGTTTTGTCCCTAGAATTAGGACTTCTATCTGAATTTCAAGATCATTTCTTTGGAAAGTAGTGATAAAATCAATTAATTCTGTAATTCCTTGTTAAATTTTGGCACCACATGTCCCTCAAAGTTAGAGATAGATCCCCCGAAACTAAAACTTTTTTCTCTGTGTAGCGAATTAAAAAGTTACTATTCCATCACAACTTGTGTAAAGTCGCTTTCCACCGACGCCGAACGTGGTGTGATGGAAAGTTTTTGCCCAAATGTTATTTAAGCTTTATCACACCATTTAACTACTGAATTCATACATCAACATCGATAAACATGCTCGTCAGATGGTCATAATCAATTGCTTCTCGTAAAAATACTTATTTGCTCTCAGATGAGGGTTTTTTTGTGACATTCAGCGATTCTATGTAGGGAACAAGAGAAATCTTTGAAAGGGGTAATATCAACGTAACATTTTTATCAACTTGTCGGGCAATACAAATCCGTATGTTCGGAATGTCTAGGGCGTGCTAGCTATGCAATTAGGAATTACATGAAATGAATAGAAATGATGGAAAGGTGGGGCCGCTATTCCTAGAACTATTATTCTCTATTGCTACAGAGCATTCTGATTTGTTGGAGCGTATTACCGGTGGTAGGATTGAGTACTCAGTTAATCCAATAAAATTCCAGGGCATAGAAGAATTTGTATTAATTATATTATTGATTCAATTGGAATTATATTTGTTTTTAATGGGTGGATGATAAAAAATGCTAATATTCTATTTATCGCTTGTAATGTATCTGAATTCATTTATATTTATATTCTTGAATCATGGAATTTCACGTTTAAATTATCATTTTCTTATATTCATGCAGATGAATATATTGAATGATAAATCTTCCAAAATATTTGAGGATATCCAGAAAGGAGGTTCAAACAATCACCCTTTTCCGTTTTCAAATTTGAGAGCAATATTGTCATAATTATCACTTTGGAAATTTTGCTTGGATGGAATTTTTTTCAGAGAATATTTTTTCTGCATATTATAATGATTATTTAGTTATAGTGAATTTCAGATATAAACTTTAGGGCTCTAACCATCTACTTAGGATATTCGTAAATGCAAATCACAATGAGATTCGACCCTTTCTTACTTCAAATATAAAAATGTTCATAAAAGCTCAATATAAGAATTTAAAAGTCTTCTAAATTGCCTAAATCAAAAAGATAATGTACCTGATCGTCTGATGGAATATTTTGAAGATACACCATCCCCGTGCCAGCCTCATCGAATATGCACTTCCGTAATTCATGTTCCATCATTGCTAATGCTTGTGACAACTTGTTTTCCAAATCCTCCCGCAACCTCTACAATATCCGAAAGTTTCAGTTACATATTGCAATTACATGAAGAACAAAACAATTGTGGCACTTGATTGACTTACAAGCTTATGGGCTTTATCTCGCAGTAGCTCACAAGATTCTTCATATAACTGTCGTGCATTGGATACCACTTCGGTGACGACTGGTCTCAAACTTGGCTGTTAATAAAAAAAAGTTTCCTCCCATGAAATACAATTGCCTCAATTTCCTCAGATATTTCTTCAAGTTCACATACGGGAAGGTGGGGCAAAATGAAACAGCCGTAAAACGACTATTTGACGCAATTCATGCAAAAAAAAAATTTTTTTTCATCAACTTTTGTTTACTAACTTTTTTTTATTATTGGGAGTACTGATGAGAATAATAATATTTTATTCGTCTTATAATTTAATTGATTACAATTCAATTGATTAGATTAGGCAGATTAAACTTTTTTTTTCATTCGATTGAAATTCAGTATCACATTTTCCTTTTTCCCAATCTGGGTCTCCTGTCGAAATATCTCAATAATTTTCATTCTACTGAATGGAAAATTATTATTCTAATCAGTACGCCCAATAATAAAAAAAATTGAATAAACAAAAATTGATTTAAAAAAAGTTGATAAAAAAAAATATTTTTTTGCTTGAATTGCATGAAACAGTCGTATTTTCGACTGTTTCATTCTGCCCCACTCATTCCTACTTACCCCCTCAAGAATTTTTCCATCAGGATGGACTTTCTCTAAACTATTAGCAGTTCTGTCAGCAATTTGATAAAGATCAGGCTCCAGACTCGGATGAGAAATGATCAACAATTTCACCCATTTTACCAACGTTGTGACAACCTCAATGAATCCGAGTAAAATATTGAATTCCTCTTCATATAATTGTATCGGTTTACTATCTATTGTTAGTCGACGTGAATTGGAGCGAGACCTGGATGGGTTGCTTAGAGTTGACGTTGATTGTGATACTGTTGTAGAAGTAATATTCCTCTGTTTTTCCTCCCACGTTTTCAAGGACGTCTCAAGTGCACGATTCCTATATAACATCTGCATACGATTCTTATGAATAATTCTGATGATGCCAGGTGGTTGAATCCATGCCTCTCCATCAACTTGAATTGGAACACCCTCATCCCCCAGAATATTAATTTGTACCGTCTGGCATTGTGCGATCCGGTGATGTTGTAAATTAATGAGCCTAGAGGCAGCCATTTGAACGGATCCGAAAACAGCAACAACTTCCAGAATTCTATCATCAAATGAGGGTGCTAAAAACAAATCACCTTGTTTTGTACCACCCCAAAAATTGGTTCCTCCCATAAAGCTAGGGATATTGAGCACAACAATGCCCTGCAGTGAGGGCAAAGGAATCCGTTGGCCATCACACTCAAGTTGCACTCTTTGTTCAAGATTTTTATAAGTCTTTTGAAGCCATTGTTTCGATCCAAGTACTCCATACCACATATAGTTCTTAGCTCTAGATCTGCACTTTTCAGGATGCTCTTCTCGTTTCTGATGGAAATCTAAACTGATTTTTGCATCGATGCCAATACCAAAATAGTTGTTCATAACGCACCGCTCAAAATAGCCTTCCATCAGGGTTTCATCGGGATCCATTAAGGGTGAAACTGCAGCACAAAGAGCATCAGCATTTGCCAAAAGGGCTTGACTTATCAATCCAGCTCCACCACTCACATTCGGCCACATTGGAAGTCTCACGAGGGGATTTATTATTGGTAATTTCTTAGTGTCTTCAGTCTTATCTACTGAAGATGTTCGATCATGACGAAGACTCATACTTGATCCACCAAACCTTGCCGCGGTAGCTGCCAATGAAACAACCTCAGAAGCTTTTAAT
Source organism: Diachasma alloeum (assembly GCF_001412515.2). Taxonomy (NCBI): domain Eukaryota; kingdom Metazoa; phylum Arthropoda; class Insecta; order Hymenoptera; family Braconidae; genus Diachasma; species Diachasma alloeum. Next base: position 38,011 of record NW_021680537.1, read on the forward strand.
AAACTTCCACTGCTTATTCGACGTGTTGCTTGTGGGGAGAAACCAAGTTCTGGTAATTCTACACTCAAACGCTCCATACTACATCTGCTAAGTCTTCGCAATTTGGAAGGATGATCTTCAACGTGACTCCCAATTGACACGGATGGACTTGGCGGATCAACTATAACGCTTATTGCTGGAGGAAAGTTTTGAGGCGATTTCTCATCCTGTCCCGAGTCAGAGGTCACTTTGAAACAACACACTGGGCTCAATAAATCCGCCTTTCCATCCAAAAATTGTTCACCACTTTTTTGATCCTAAAAATGAATGATTAAACATAAAAATTCATCACGATTTTCTTCTTTAATTCAGTAGTGGAGTGATCAAATTGGTCGAGTCAACTCGACTTTTAGTAAAGTTTTTCTATACTATCTCCAAATTTCAAAATCCCAATATATTTTTTGAAAAATGAGCCTTGGATGAAGTTGACTTGAATTTTATTACGACTTCACTACTGAATTGTGTATTTTTATCTGCCTTACGTCTTTTAATAATGAGGAAACATATCGACAAGGTCTTTTGAAGGATCTCCTTGCAATATCATTGCCCTCAACAAACTGTGCCAAACTGCAATATTTCTTTGGTTTATCGGCGACAGTCTCGATACATTCTCGAACTGAATCGTACTTTTCACCCAACATTGTACTCATCAAATCCTGTCCTAAGGAGCTAAGATCATCGATTATGCTCTCAGAATTTTGGAGCTCCGAAAGTTCCGGTGAATCAATGTGTCCTATATCAGGACTTTCTGAGAGCTTCGTTGAATCCAAGATATCACTGTCTATGTGTCCTGAAAAGTGTCAGACAAATTATCCGTATATATGAAATTTCATAAAAACTACGAATGGCTAAATATCCATTGGAAAGATTAATCAATTCCTCACCAATTTCACTTTCACTGTGTTTGACGGTGAAGCTCTTTGAATCGAGTGTATCAGAGATAATACTGTCCGAACTGGCAATACTATTGCTACCACTGCTTTTAGAGTTTTCAGTTTTTGTTGCGTGATCAGTCCTATGGATCAACGACATGTTTGTAGAGTTAGGGGAGTCCGAATCTGGTGATATCACTACATCCTGAATTGTAGTGTCATCAGATTTAGAAGTAGTATCTAATGTTGTACTTGTTACGGTTATTTGATTATCTGTTGGAGTTTCTAACTGTGATTGTTCGGACTGTTGTTCTGCTACCACTTCCATCGCACGTTGAACCGTGGCAATGTCCGCTGGTGTTGAGAATTGAAAAACCCTGAAATAATCATTATTTTTGATAAGACAACACAAATTGTCTACTATCGGCTTCATATCAATGTGAATTATATTTCAAAGAGAAAACGAACTACTCTTGTCCAGTGAATGTTATCCTATCCGGAGTAAACGGCATTGGAATGTTTTAGGTACTAATGATGAATAGATGGTTGAAAAAAATTAATAGAAAAACCTATCGAATTCGTTAGAAAATTCGATTGGATTTCTACTGAACTTTCTATTAGTTTTTGGCCGATTCGGAAAAAGTCAATTGCATTCGATTTTTCTATATAACTTATTTTATTGACATATTTTCTATTGAACATTTCAATAGAATTGACCAAAAACTAACAGAAAGTTCAATAGAAATCCAATAGAATTTTCTAACTAATTCGCTTGGTTTTTCTATTAAATTTTTTTGTGCATGTACTGAAATTGTACTACTGAATTTCCTGTACACTTTAAACTCACGATGTCGTACGAGGTACTCATCTAGCTTTTTAGAGCAGAATCACCACCACTATGCTACGAGTGTACTAAAAAAGCACTCTTCTATTTTCTTCACACTAAAAAACAGTATTTGCTAAATCCGTAGGTATTCTTATGGTTTTTACTGCGCAACAAAAACACTAACTGGAACACTATTCAACGCCCATCATGTCCCCTGGAATTGTGAAAAAACGAATCCCAATGGAGAAAAATTTTTCGAGTGCATCCAAGCTGATAACCTTTTTCTACATAACCCAGATACATACACCCACCTCAAGATATATAGACAAAAAATCTGACATAGACCTAGTCCTCTCCACTCCGGACATAGCTGACCTCACATCCGTTGCAATCCTGGAAGAAACTTGGGGTTCGGACCACTACTCCATCTTCATCAACATCGGAGTGAGATTATCATTCTACCATCGTGAAACTTTTAAAATTACATCAATTGGAACAGACTGAATACAGTTAGATAATATACTAAACAGTTCCTATGATGTATATCTTGATCCCAGCTTCGATTTATTATGCGCCATAGATAAATACTCTTTCTTCATTGAAAATATAAAAAAACAACGTAGCAAAATGTAATCCAAAAAACAATTCCAATATACCTCCTACTTGAACTATATTAGATCAACCATTTAGCAATGTTGAATTCAACACAGCCCTCAAATCAAGAAAAAACAATTCCGCACCCGAAATAGATGGCATTGATTTTAACCTTTTCAAAAACCTTCCCGATAAACCCAAATTTATTTTACTTGACATCTTCAATGAAATGTTTCTTTCTGGTAAATTCCCAACGGAATGGATGCATCTTTTCATCCACTTTGTCCATAAATCAAAAAGCGATAATGTCCGCTAATGTGTAGCTAAACTCTTTGAAACAATGCTGAAAAACAGACTCCAGTGATGGGTTGAATTTAACGGACTGCTCCCAGAATACCAGACTGATTTCCGCCCAAGACTTTCGTGCCGTGACAATTTCTGTAACTTAATCCTCAATATCGAGGATAGTTTCAGAGATGGAGAATACACGATCGCCGCTTTTCTTGACGTTCAAGGGGCTTTCGATAATGTCAACGGTGAAATCCTCGTCCGAGACCTCATTAGAGCCAAATGTCCTACCAACATAATAAAATATATAAAATTTCTCACATTTGAAAGACATATCCACACTGACTCTCTGGGGAAGGATACTAGAACTGTCAGGAGGGGGTCCCGCAAGGAGGGGTCCTCTTCCCCTTAATATATACACTATGCGCCAGATTTATAAAAAAAAAAAAAAAAAAGATGTAGATGAAAGTGTCAATGATTCTATGTTTGCAGATAACATTCCATTGTTTACGCGATCGTCAGATAAACGGTGCAACCTGCAAACCCTAGAAACATCTGTCGAGACCATTGTTAATAACTTGAGAAATTTAGGTCTAGATCTCGCTCCAGAAAAAAAAGTTCTAGTTAGATTCAGTAAAAAAAGGATCTGATCCTTCTCGAACGAAGATTAAAATAAGCTCCCATGAAATCACCTCCAGCCCTTCTGTTAGATTCTTGGGTATTCACTTTGATCAAAAACTGAATTTTAAATGTCACATAGGCAAAATACCGGAAAAATGTCTCAAGTCAATAAATATTATAAAATATCTCAGGCGCACCTGGTGGGAAACTGACCTCGAACACTAATCGTCCTGTATAGAAGTTTTATAAGGTCAGTTATGTACTGCGGTTCATTCGTTTATTATACTAACAACAAAGCTACTAATTCCAAGCTACAAGCAATTCAGAATACTTCAATTAGGTTTACGCTAGGGTATCGTCACTCCACGCCTTTAAATGTTATTGGAGATTCGGAGCTTATATTCATCAAAGATAGAGCTGCTTTTCTTTGCAATTCGTACATAACGAAGATCATGTAGAACTCATCCGAATTAATAGCAAGAACTATTGAATTTCTGTTTTCGATCAAAAAAATTTAATTTAGGCCTAGCGATAAGTTAATTACCAAAAACATCAGAGAAGTCTTGAATCAAAAAAATTCAATGTATACGAACAACCACTTCAATGTTTTTAAGAATGATTATGATGTATCAACACTCTCCATCAATATAAACAATGAAATCGGACTCAGAGCGCAATCGTCAGAAAATGCAAACGATGTCATAAATTCATAAATATAATTGAAGCCAATCCAGGGGCGTACTGCGTCTATACTGATGGAAGTAAGGATTCGAGCATTGGCCATGTTAGAGCGGCCTGCTACTGTCCAAACCTGAGACATAGCCGAGCTGTACAACTCCGTGGTGATGGCTCGGTCTTCGCGTCCGAATGTGTGGCCCTCAGCATGGCTCTTGATTTGGCTCTTCAACACAAGAATCACAACTTCCTCATCCTCTCGGATTCTTTGAGTGCACTCCAGAGCCTTCAGTCGACCAAACTGGACCCCAAGACAAACTCATATCTCCTTGAGATTAAGGCAAAATTTGCAGAGTTCAACAATAATAATGAATCTGACAGCACCATTTTGTTCTACTGTATCCCTGCGCACACAGAAATTGAGGGAAACGAGGAGGTTGATAATCTAGCCGAACATACATCACAATATAATGACACTGATTGCCGAGTACCATACTCAGATTTTAGGGCCAATCATAAATATAAAAAACAATAAAATACGATACGAGAAATAAAATACCAGGCTGAGGTAAAACTAAATCGGGTGGAATCCTTCGAAAATTTTTACAGAGTCTTTCAAGCCATGGTTTAAGGGTAAAAAACACCCAAGAGCATTGATTACATGGGTCAACCGAGTCAGGGCTAACTATTATCACTTGAAACCTCTTCAAAACGAATACACATAATCGAAGATTCGAACTGTACTTGTGGATACGAAAGTCAAGACATCGACCACATTATATGGCACTCTCTCACCTTGAGCAAAGAAAGGACAACACTCATTAGAGAATTGAAACAATTTAAAGTCCCTCTTACGAACTCAATCACCCCCTGATTGAAAATAACAGATCCAAAAATACTAAAATACTACACAAATTTATCATAAGTAGTAGATTAAATATCTAAAATCAAAGATTGTAAGAAGTGTAACTGTTTAGATTAAGTTAATAGAACATTACTGATAGTGTAAATAAATCCTGTAGATTTTAGCACTTTAAACAATAAGAAAATATAAAAAAACTGGAACACTAATCGGAGAGGCAACCTTCAATTATGCATTGGAAAAAGCATGGTTTTCTTGATGATCATACGTGATTTAATCATAATATCACGTATGAAAAAATCCTATAGGATTTTCTATAGGATTTATTATGAAATTTAGGGTCATAGGGGTCAGAATGAGGGTCAAAAAAGTCATATGAGCCATAAATTTGATAGGAAATCCTGTTAAAAATCTCATATGAAATTCTATAAAAAATCCTATAGGACATCCTATAAGAAATACAATAGGAAAAACCTGATGAAGAATCCTATAAGAAATCCTACCTGGAAAATCCCATAGTATTTTTTCATACGTGCACTAATAAATGAATACTAATAAATGAATGTTATTAATCCAATGCAATATGTTTCTGGATTTTACCCTTGAGTGGCATTTGAACTATTTCTTCGACTATCAGCAAATCCATCTGGTGCTGGAAGCGTCAACATATCTTCAACTTGTGAATCTCTCCGCAAATCAGGCATAGGACTCAGAGAAACTAAATTCGGCATAGGACTAGCACACGGAGAAACATCACTGCTCTCAGATGATATAGGTGTTGGTATAAGAAACATGCTGCTATCACTTGGTATGCATTTGGAATCCAAGTAATCCTGTTCCATTCTATTCACAGGACTGTTATCCTCGGAAATTGCGGTCATATTAGGATGTTTATTAAATACTTTGACAGATGCATTTTTCTGTTCATCAATGAATACTTCAGCGTGTTCAGCTAGCTGCCTTATAGCACGTTTCAAGCTATTCACTTTTGACAATATTCTATCTTGCTCGAAAGAATCACGAATCTTTCTTACACGTTTGAGATTCGTGATATCTTTTTCAGGTTTCTCAAGTGAGCCTTTTTCAAACTCCCCCATTGATGAATATGGATCCGACGCAAGTATTCTTTCATCTCGCTCTTCATCGTTGTTGGCTGACACATTCTCATTATTAATGATTTGAAGTAATTGATCCATTTCGTGCTCAAGTATTCGGCACTTTTCACATAATATTTGATCGCCCATTTGTAGATTAGCTTCGAGCAATTTGTTAGCAAAATCTTTCACAGTTTCGCGGAGAACGCTGCAAAATAACATAGAGATAAATATTTATGTTCCTACTGTGAATGATTCATCGTATTTCACTATTAGTAGCTCAGTTTTATGATTTTTACCCCGGAAAGATTGCCAACGGTTGTGATGATTGAAAAAAAATCGTTGTACAATTTTCCGACGACAATTGAACAATAGTGATTTATATAAGAGTATGTTCGAATTATCGAGAGTACGATTTATGGAACAAAAATAGCTAATGGAAGATGTACTGAGAAAAAACGACCCATTTAAAAAAAAGAGTGAATTATTCTTCAGGTCTACTCTTACAAATCGTATGTTACCGTGTACGACCTTTTCCCCCTAGTCTATTTTTTGTTCTAAGTCCGTAAGCGCGGGATCGTATCTTCGTTTAATTGATTATCTCAATAAAATTTCTGCGCAACTATAATTAATGGAGGTATAGTTACTTACTTGGCACTGGATATCATTATCGTATCCTGATTAGACTGTATCATATTTGTTAAATGTGATATGACATTATTCTCATACTGATGAACTATTGAGACGCTCAATACTGGTTTAGACTGATTAGGTGACATTTTGTGACACGGAAGGGAAATACTTCGTTGAAAGGTCATGATACTCCATCGATCTAACATTTTAGTGCCTGCTTTTTCATACTTTTCTAATAACTGTGGTAGATGGGTGTCATCGTCGCAAGATGCTCCCCAACCAAGAACTCTGGCGAGATCATTTCCCGTACCCAGCGGAAGTACACCCACTTGACACTGTTTCTGTAGACAAAGTAAGGCTCATATCAGCGTTTCCTGCAGAGAAATGTCACCTTCATAGTGTAAACAAGCATACTGCCGTATGAGAAAAGTAATGAGAAAAAGATGATGAAAAAAATCATCCACCTGATTGATTTAATACATTTGTATTCAAGTGGAATAAGAATGTACGTAATACCCATATGTAGAAAATGTATCTCGACCAGTTAAATAAGAACATTTTGGCAGAAAGCAGGAATAACCAGGGCAGTTTTGGGGATATGCAATTAGGATAATTGAGCAATAATAATGAACTCGATTTGTGCAATCTCAACTCACCGAAAAATTGCGATAAAGTTACACAATTGAGGATATTATTATTGATGATTCATCCTATCGATTGTGATTTTCAAAACTGCCCACACTTTTCCCCGATAGCAGTCGTAGCTTGAATGGCCCAAGCGATCCTCTTACACATAAATGAAAAACTCAGAAAGGTAATCACATTACAAGATGAATAACTAATTTCCACGTGAGCGAAATATTTGGCCAGGGTTTTGAGCGATATCTTCGTATTTCACTCAATACCTCAACTCATAAACATAAAACTGCGGAAAGTGTTGCACAATCAGAGAATCGTTACCTGTTCAAAGAGTAATAATATTCAGAGCACCATGCATGATCGAAATTATGAACACCGAATTGTAGAACAGCGAAGATTTTAGTGAATTCAGTATTAAGGAAGGAGAAGAAAAGACTTCGAGAGAGTTACATGAAGAAAAAATTAAGGAAGTCACGGGATAAAATAGCGCGGAGTTACTACTGTTACTCACGTGCATTCCTAACCGATCGATCTCCGAAAGGACCCAACCAACAGACCCATCTCCACTGCAGACCAGAATCCGGAACGGGTCGAAATGTCGAAAGAGTCTTAGCCTGTTTATTATATTCCACTTAATGTTACATAAGAAACAAAAATCCGTAATTCCATTTACAATATAATGGATTCAATAACAGGGATTTTCTTGATCGTTAGTTTAGGATTGATCGGGAATTGACCCAAATGGAAAAGGATATATATTGTAGCCTACATGCAAGTTGTTGAAATTATTTATGTTACACTTCTGGACTTGTCAATAGCGATTGTATGAAAGGTCTGGAGTGATGAACAATTTATGAGATAACTTATATGAAAAAAATAGGATTGTATCGAAGCCTTCCTATCTAAATGATGGGAGAATGATTCAAGTTTGCTCATGCGGAATTATGTTTCGATTGAAGACTGGAGGCATTAAGATTGTTAATGCCTTGCACCTACAGTATTGGAATAGACTTTTGGGTTTCTAGGACTGGACTCTTGAAGAAAATATATGGCCATGAACACTTATTTGTCGTGCACATAAGTCTGAACGTTCAATGCATCCTCATCACTAGGACCTGATTCTCTCATAAAGATGTGAGGGAAAAGTTATCATCAATACCAATCGGCTAAATAGCGAATTCTAATTCTCTTAGAATTTTTAGAAAATTAGAAATATGTAAAATTGTCCCATCTCTCCATTGGGTTTCATCCAATTGGTGATTGCGTTTAATGGTCATAGAAATGTTGGTATGGATTAGCGCATCATGCTTTAGAAAATATTCTATGGTTTGAGTAGGAAAAAAGGGGAGGGGCCATCTGGCTTACCCTGGTCCAGGTCCTCCTTTAATCAGATCGAAAACTTGCGCAGGGTTCAATAATTGCTTGAATCTTCTTAAAAATTTCATTCCTTGATTGTCACCCGATTTACTGTTGACGAATACTAATAATGGACTACATCCTACTGGTCTAACCGCTTCCCAAGCCTCATCACTACCTATTAAGAAATAACGGGATGAATATAGAATAAAGCATTAATACTAGAGATGTGATTGACAAAAATGACCGGTCCAATGACCGTCAATGACCACTGTCATGATCGGTAATTACCGCGTCGAGAATCGGACCATATGGCCAGACAAAAAATGACAATTAGCCATAAGCATGAATTGACCAAATAAATTTTGACCGTCAATTTCCATTTATATAGAAGGGCTTCAATTTTTAAATACTAAATTTCCCATTCACTTTTCGGAAATTTTTATCACATGTTCTTTGAAATTCCGTTAAAATTGTAAAGAATTTCGTAATTAAAGATTGGAATTTTAGGGAAAAAATCAATGAGAATGGTAAAATTTAGTTCCATTATTCCTTGAAAATTAATAGAAGACCGCAAAATTCCCATAAACATGTTCTTGAATTTTCAATTATTTGAAAATTCAAATAAATTGAAGAATTCTCGTCTTCATGCTTCTCAAAATTTTGTAATTTTGTTGAATTTTCAGTAAAATCTGAAATTTTATGATTCCGTTCCCCTTAAACTGCATTCAGCGGCACTGTCCTGAAAATTAATAGTCAACTGTCCATGGAATTTCATTTTTTTTTCTAACAGTGTATCACTGAGAACGGGGCCATTGATAATAATTAATAAATAAAGTAATGAATGATAATGATTCAATGTTATTAAAAAGTTTTCCGATCTAGCTCTTAAAATATGACCCAAAAAATAACCGAAATGAAAATGACGGTCAATTGGCAACTATATCGACGATTTTTGGTCATTTTGGCTTGTTCTGATGCCGCTTAACTGTGACGGTCATTTTGTATACAAAATGCGGTCAGGGTCAGAAACCGGTCATTTACGTCTGACCTGACCAAAAGGGAAAATGACGGCCATTCCACATCTCTAATTAACACTGAAGGTTTTCGTATTTTCCAATCTTACCTATACTGTGTAATGCGGTTGGAGGTACAACGCTGAGCTTAGAGGGACCCAAGGGACATTCGGGACTAAACAGTGGTCTGCACGCTGTGTGAACCGTTGCTCTGCACCATAAACACCTCCAATCTTGCAGTCTAAAGAATTTTCCAACATTTAATAATACGTTTAATCATTTTCTATATTTTCCCATCATTGAGAATGTGCAATTCCATCTCACCTGAGAACTGAGCCGCATGTCTTATCACACACCGGACACTTGGAAGACACTGGTAAATTTCCTTCCAGCCACTGGTGAGGCATTTGAATATTCTGTATTCGGAAATAAAGGGAAAATGTCAATCAATAAATGTTCACGTGGAGTTAAGGAAAACCAAAAAGCTCCTCCGTAATTGCCATATATTCCAGTTCACCCGTCTTACTTAATTCATTTCCATATCAAAACAAGACAGAGAGTCTTGTCGTAATTTAATCTCCCACCCCTTCTGTACAATTACATAAAAAATGTGTGAGAAATTTTTACCTAGAATATTGTAGAATTTTCTTTCAATTTTTACTTTACCTCCCGAATAGGATTATACATCATTTTAGTTGCATATTTTCAAAAACGATTATTAAAAATTATGAGAAGATTTCAAATGTTGTTGACAAGACACCAACTGGCGTTTTTCGTCATTCGTTCTCTGCATAAAAGATGAGTATCATTCAATCAATATTTTATTCGAAAAATACAAACCCCATCGTGATCTTCTATGATATCCTTTCCTATCGATGCTAGGGTAGTCCACTTGCAGTTATTAATTGCTTTAGGACTGCACCTCTTGTGTACTTTATATTTACACACCTCACAACTGAGCCCATGCGAAGTAACACCTACACAAGAAAGTAAACCGATTAAAACTTGATTCTGATGAATGAAAACTAGCATATAATAAATCTTGATTTTCTCACCATAGAGTGCATCTCGACAAACATTGCAGTAGGTGGGCCTGGCATGAGTTGTAGCATACCAGTGATGATTGCCACCGAGAAATTCAGCAGCTCCATGCTCACCCTTTGCCCTGTCTTCACCTCCAGTTCTCAGCGCACTCAACCATTCCTCCATATCTTGTCTCGTCTAATCACAAATTACAAACGATGGATATGGTGTTATCACCTACAAGACAAAAACAATATATTCGGAAATTATGAGTAATTCATACTGAATCGTAGGATGGAACACAGGGTTTTTACGATTGTAAAACCTAACCTCTACCTCAAAATTTTTCATATTTTCTCAAACTTATAATGCTCATTGATTTTGCTACCTGGAATCGTGATCGTAGACTCGATTCTTCGGGAAGGATTTGCGCTTCCAGATCACCATTAATTTAGAAAATACATCCACGTGATACATTCTATTTGCTATGTTAATATTTATTCATGTACATGGTAGCCAAAACGAACTCAAATATAAGGCTCTACACGTTCATAGGCTCCACTGCGGACGGGCCATGCTTCACTTGTGTTGTTTATATAGGTAAGTGTACGTAAATAACTCATCAATTTACAGATATTTTAGTGACAATCGTAGCCCATAAGCGAGAAACTAATAATTAGATACCTCATGGACGAACATTTTCTGTTGGAATTTTAAGATGCATAATGTATTGGCATGAATTATAATATAATATGGATATAATGTATAAACTCAACCCATTTGATTTTCATGAAAAAATCGAATGGAAGACAAAACTGCTAATAATTTTTCAAATTCCTATTAAATAAATGAATTTTTCATTCTTTCATGTCAAATTCGGGACTTTTATGTATTTGATAATTCTCTCCAGATTTACGGGTTCAGCTAAATTGTAATTATTATTAAACAATCAGGAAGTCAGTAATAAGCGAAAGAGTTTGATGAATTGATAAAAAATTTCAAAAAGAAAATAGATGTGAAGAAATTCAAATAGGTCTGAAAACATAAAGAAATAAAAACTTAATTCGCCTCTTTAGCTCAGTGGTAGAGCACTGGTCTCGTAAACCAGGGGTCGTGAGTTCAAACCTCACAGGAGGCAAATATTTTTTTCGCATTTAGATTTTACGGAGAAAAAAAATACTGATTAACTCACGTAATAGTGTCTTGTCTAAATAAACATGAGAGATAGGGTTCTAGCTCAAATAAAAAGAAAATAACAAGCAGGAGCTCGAATCTATTCGACAGAAGGCATGTGTCTCTTTATGCGTTATTAGTCTTTTTTTTTAGTCCTACCAATTCTATTGGTAGCAACTCTCCGAATGGATCCATAGCAATTCCATTTTTGAAATTAAAAATGGCAATTTTGATTAAATTTTCTGATTTTATTCAATGGTTATTGCCGTCAAAATATTTTAGTGTTGAAAATTCTTAGTCCAGTGAATTACTCTCCAAGATATTAAGAACTAACAATAAGATGAAAATTGTAACCCCTGTTACGCAATGGGTTGTTTTTAACGAAAAAAATCACGATGTCTCACTTTTTTGAAAAATCGATTTTTAGATGAATGGCTCTATGCCAGGATGTACTAAATCTATCCACACAAATTTTATACATAAGTGGGACTCAATAAAACTACCAAGTAACCAAAATTTCAGATGTTTATTCCAAATTTTATGCGTATTATGGAACATCTAATTGACTCTCAGATGCAAAAATTAGACAACGCGATGATCTCGAAAACTTTGTATGAATGGATATTCTTATTTTGAATGATCTAGATAGAAGATAGCTAGATGAGTATTTTGAAAGAAAAATGAATGAAGCGGAGCAGTAGTTAAAAAAAATTTGAGGTAGCTGTAGCTTTGTACAGCCGTGATTTTACGTGGATACGTCTATGTGACAGAGGGGAAACCGCAGTCCTCTGCTGTCGTAATGAGTAATTAAAATGTGCGTGTCATTGGACAGAATCAATAGATTGGGAGAAGAAAAAAAAAAGTGTGATTCGATTCTTTTGCACAATTGGGAATTTTACATCGGTACGGCATCACGGAATATTCAGCGTAAACAACTGACGAGAAATACAATGTTGACAACAGCTGACTACGCATGCAGCGTCGATATTATATATGGGCCATTCCGCCAAATATCGGCGGAAATCTGGCCTCAAAATTTTCGATACTTTTTTTTTTGCTTCTTTGTACTACTTGTGTATAGAAAAAAAGATTTCTCGACAAGGAAAGGTCCCGTCTTTTAATTGGAGGGGCTGCGCAAGGTTTAACGATTTTACGCGAAAATTGTTCAATCGAATTGAACGTTCGTAGAAATGCTTAGAAAAAAAAATCAAAACATAGTTTTTGATCGGAAATTTTCGGAATTTTCCGGAAATGATGTTCATTTTCTCCCCCCACCCCTCCTTCATCGTGAAAATCGAAAAAGAAACCTTTAAACGTCATTTTTGGCAAATTCGCCATTTTTTTTTAAACCTAATATTTTTTTTTGAAAAATTTAGAAAATTTCCGATCAAAATCATATTTGAAACTTGTTCGCTTCTATAAAGCTCAAGTAAAGAAAAATAACAGACAAAAAAATGAATATTCGAAAAATGATGAATATCATAGAAACAAGACCATATTTCATGAAAACATTCTCTATTTTCTATATCATCATCTTCTATGGAAATATCGTCTTCTTCCTACAATATTATTATTTTTCGAATATTCGCTTTTTTAGAATCATTTTTCTGCAGATGAGCATCATAGGAGCGAACAAGTTTCAAACATGATTTTGATTGGAAATTCTCTGAATTTTTGAGATAAAATATCAGATTTGAAAAAAAAATGGCGAATTTGCCAAAAATGACGTTTAGAGGTTTCTTTTTCGATTTTCACGATGGAGGAGGGGTGGAGGAAGAAAATGAACATCATTTTCGGAAAATTCAGAAAATTTGCGATCAAAAACTATATTTTGATTTTTTTTTCTTAGCATCTTTTAATACGTTCTATAATTATCTTAAGAGCGAAAAATTTCAAGTCTAAAACTCGTAATCATGCGGACGGCCTCTAATTGAGCCGCGGGACCTTTACGCGTTGAAAAATCTTCTTTTATATACATAAGAATTCAAAAGAAGCAAAAAAAAATTGTCGAAAATTTTGAGGCCAGATTCCCGCCGATATTTGGCGGAATGGCCCATATATATATGTATATAGATAGAAAGACGCGCGTTAGTTTGGGTGCCGGCCACCAGGGGCGCTGGCAGTCAGTAGGCACGTTCGGAATGACCCCCCTATCGAAAACAGACGTATCCACGTCAAAATTGAGCAAAACGTTTCCACCAAAAATATAATTTGCAGTGAGATGTTGAAATTTTTATGCTGAAACTCTGGGCCGTGTGCTGGGTATATATAAGGTCAATTTTCCGAAAAACAAGGCAACTTTGAGCTTGAATACGTGATTAAGGGCAACCCTGAGAATGAGAAATCCCACGGCGCTTCATTAAGTATGCGATTTAGATCACTGTTAATTTTTTTTTGATTTTTCCCAGACCATTAGTTTTTCATTATATCGATTATTGTCACGCGGCGTAGTGCTATATTAAGTGTGATCAACGACATTTGGAAGTCCAACGTGACCAACGAAGTATTGAAAGTTATTCAATTTTATTTTCCATTCAATTATTTGGTGTTTAGGCCGCTGGCCTGGCGTAGTGGTTAAGGCCGTTGTCTCACAACGGATAGGTTCCAGGTTCGATTCCTGGCCGGGTAGAATGGTGAGATCTAACCATTTTTAAAGTCTTGATCAATCGCCATATAGTCTCATCAGACTCGAAGCGATATAAAATAAGCATAAAAAAAAAAATTATTTGGTGTTTCAAAGTAAGATTTTGAATTCACTAGTTTATTCTGCCTTACTGTACTGAGCTATGGTAGTGTAATTAGGTGGAAAATAAGACCTCTTGTGGTGTTTGAAAAATCAGTAATATCATCTCTAAAAAGAATTAAAGCTAAATAAATGTCAATCAATGAAATGTAATTCAATGAAAAAATAGTGGTTTTTCGTGGATATTTTACGATTTTCTCGGTAAGAGAATTTATTTATTTATTTGCGTACAAGAACCAATAACCGAAGCCAATAACTGGTTTAAAAAGATACATACATCGGTTGGAACAATCAGTTAAATAACTTAGATACTATAAAAGCGCTTAATAATGAAATTGAGGAAATTGGTCAAAAATATATACACATATAGTTAAGATGAAGGAAAATCAGAAGAGCAATAATTAGAGCAACACGAATTATTAAAACTCACGCTGAGATTTCATAAGAGGGAATTTTTTGTTCGCTATCGAATCAAAAGAGTCATATAGTAAATCAATTTCTGGAAAGTGTTTGATTGAGAGATTAATGCCAGTACTGGCCTGATAAATGGGCGATGCTTTTGCCAAATCGTTCCCAGGCTTAATACATCTATAGATGCAAAAATTATTTTTCTGTTTAGTAAAATTTCCCACACCGGCAGGGGATTGTTTGTTTTGTACAGCAGGGTAAATTTTACAGTTTTGGTATAAATCACCCTTACGTTTAGTAAATTTTCCCGGGTCAACAGAGTAAAATTCACTATTAATCTCGCACTTTTTCTCCTATTTAAGGTGAAAAAGTAGGGGAGATTGGGGTAAAATGGACACTTATGACTTTTTTTTTTAATGCAATGACGATTGATGTATTTAAAAAAATACAATGATTGTATTTTTTTTAATACAATGTTTTTTTAATTAATGACGGATTGAAATGTTGATGAAATTTAATTTTTTTTTTCAATACGAAGAACAATTCTTTCTCTTTGTGATGAGCCTAAACTGAGCTCAATTGATAAATTTGTTTCTGAGTTATAAATCATTTTAAAAAAGTCTAAAGTGTCCATTTTACCCCACCCGCCCCTATTGGAAACCGAGGTTGCTCCACGATTAATTGGCTTGTTTGGTAATTTTTCTTCAATTTTTTTCTCCGTGTATGTAAAATACACTAGCATGGGCAGAGTGCTCAGCTAGAAGCGAACCGAATGTTCACTTAGTGCAACGTCTGATGCGTGCTGGAGATTTTGTAGTCATCTGTATTTTTCACTCAGCTTGTTGTTTTCAACGTAGTTAAAGTCTGTTATGCTCCAGATTTGATCAATTGCGTTATTGTTGAATATGTGGACATACAGCATTGTCAGCGTGACATTTGCCAGCATAACTGTCCACCAAGTTATGAAAGATAAACAATCAATATATTATTTAAAAGACGGTTAAATCTGCACAGATAGAACTGAATTGGACTCCGACGCGTACAAAAGTCGTAAACTCTTTGTAATCAATCAGATGACACAGTAATTATAATCAAGTTATAAATTTTCACATTTAAATGCCGATAAACCATTGGTGGGATTTATCCCTTTAAGCCTAGAACCTATTATAATTATAAGTACCCCCCCCCCCCCACGGTGGGTATAACAAGTCCATATTTCATATCGTTTATATCGATTTTGCCTTAGTTTTTTTCAACTTGACATTTTATCATTCAAGTCGTACCACCATCGAGTGATTCAACAATAGTTTCATTGGTAAATTCATTTTATAATGAATAATGATAATAATAATCATAAAAATAATGATAATGTCCGAATAGTTTGTGATTTCTATGCTTGCGGAATTCTACCTTGACCATTCTATCCTTGAAATTTCACCTATACCATTCGACCCTCACGTTTTCACCCTTGCAATTTTTTCCTCACCGTTCCATTATTATGATTAGCCTTGACAATTTTCCTCTCCAGATTCTACCGTGATGTGTTCTTACCCTCACTGTTCACCCTTATTATTTTATCCTTACAATTTAACCCTCACTATGTCACCAACGTCTAGAGCTCAACGACCAAAACTCCGGCTCACTACTGGCTGGAATTTGGTTATCGAGCATCTCTCAGGTTCAAACTCTGGTGCCAGGAATGGCAGAACCACTAACCAAGCTTTGGAGTCAAGGCTTGTGCCGCACTTGGCTCGTTTTTCCAGCACTAACATTCTCTACCTGGGAGACTAGTCTCGAGTTGGTGATTCCCAATGCGTGTAGGCCTTCCAGTCGAATCTTTTTCTTCGTTTTCAGGAGTGGGAGGCACGGGTACAAGTGGAAATCACGTAGAGAAGGGGTACCCGCCGAAGGAAAAACTTATACTGGAAGACGACTCCGTGCACACGACTCATATCCAAATGCACGAGTCGCAAGGGGCGTGTATACGTATTGGGACTTACCGACTCGAAATAGCCGCCCCGGGTGTTGGGACATTCCACCAACAATCGTAGGTAAATTGGGCCTCAAAATTCTCAACAAATTTTTTCTGCTGATCAATTGATGGGGCTTCACGTGATCGAGCGATTTTGGCTGGGAATTTTTCGATCTAATTTAACGTGCTCAAAAATGCATAGAAAAAATTAAAAACATCGTTTTTGATCGGAAGTTTTCAGAATTTTCCATAAATGATCTTTATTTTTCAGTTTCACCTTCACTTCATGTTAGGGACTGAGAACGCATCTCCGTTTTCATTCCCAGTCTCCACTGAAAGAACGACATAGAACGAAAACGTTCTTACGAGAACGTTCTCCAGAGAACGAAAGTCGGGAATGAAATATCGAGAACTATCTCGCAAAGAGCGAAAGTGAGATCGAGAACGTTATTTCGAAAAACAAAAATAAGAATGAATTTTGAGGGTTCTCAACTGCCGTTAGGACCTCGTCGTGCTGTTACTGAAGGGATATACTGTGAGAGCTCGAGGTCATTCGGAAACGACAACTCTACTAAAACTCATACCTCCGATACTATTGTTACAGACTTATCAATTACAAAGGGACTGCCAATCAAAAACTTCTCCCCGATAGAGACATTATATCCCCTTTTCTATTTAATCCGAGGGTGATTTATATGGCTCATTTCAGTTTGTTGATTAATACCGTATTAAGGGTATTGTGGCGGGGTCAAGGGGAATTTAAAAAAAGCAGAGAATTGAATGAACATTTTTGAACATATTATTTAATCTCTTTAAGGACCGTGTGCAAAATTTCAAGAATCCCATGTACACAATAATATTGGGAATAATTTCTAAAGTTGCTACTTATACGCGCTGTTGGATGGGGCATCGATAATTTTGGCGTTTTTCCTATGTTATCCATCGAGGGATCACATGGGAAAGATGCTAGATCGATACTCCATTCACCACCTGTATAAGTAGCAACTTGAGCATTTTTTTCCATTGTTATTGCGTACGTGAGGTTCTTGATATTTTGCATCTGGGTGTTCAATAGATTGAATATGTTATAGTATATTGTGCATCAAGGGCGGAAAGTCATGTTTTCTTGTCATTGTTTTCTTGTCATGTGTTTTTTTAACACGCCTGCAAAGGAAAGTTCGTATTTTGCTCTTTGATGAGCGGGAGGAAAGTACGAACTTTCCGTGCAGGTGTGTGAAAAAAAAAAGTTTTTCACTAAAAGTTGAATATCTTCTAAACCACTTGGTCGATTTTACGTACTCACGAACTCATTCTGTTGTGACGACACGGGTCGTCAACCCGTAATTTATTTTTTATTTGTAAAATTTGTTTATTTTCATTTTTAAATGAAAATCAAGACCTTCTAAGGCAAAATTGTGAAAAATTAGCCTCTAGGAGACTTCTCTCGTCCATGAGAATCGGGAAAGGAAATACTTTAAACCTTTTCCAATTCTAATACCATTTGTCATCTCCGACGGTCATAACTCCACGACAACAGGTTGAGTCGAGAAGAGGAGGTCCTGAGAAAAATCTCTTGGGACCAAACAACATCCAGACCTTCCCGTTCAGGCTATTGGAAACGAGGATTGGATGATGGCGTCCCTCTACGAAGCCCGTGCTTTTCAAATGTGAGCAGATGTCTTCAACTGAGGATCCATTGCCATCAACCACCGAACAACTATGGTCTAGGGTAGCCTGACGCGAGAAACGACGAGAGGGGGAAGCTTCCCCTTGTCTGATGAGCAAAACCTACAGGAAGTCAGCGAGGGATACTCGAATGTGAATAATATTCCAACGTTGGGGATAATTTACGACATTTAATCTAAAATAATTTTAAAATATCGAAAATATTGATTTATATCCATTTTGCAGTTTTTGAGAAATAATTTTCATGTAAATTAGTTGCGTAAAATATTCTAGCGTTTAATACTTCTGTTAGAACTTCGATATCCAATCAAATTCCGTGTCTTATGAATTTGAGGGGAGGTTCCTCCCCCAAAACAAGATCAAGCAGGCATATCGGTTGAACCGGGCCAAGCTTGAGGAGAGCCGTCTCCTAGCCAGCGCAAGATGTAGTCCATTAGTTCTGATTAATTTTGGTGTGAAATTAAAATGTGATAAATTGAATTCATTGTATTTCGAGGTGACGTATCGACCCTCAACTGAATATCGATCCATATTATGGATATTTTATCATAATTTTGAGAATAATGAGAAATTATAACCCTTATTCACTTTTCTCGTAAATTTCATAATATTTCTTTGTGTGAAATTATATTTGATTATTCTTGTTAAATTGTGTGTTCTCATTGTGTGAGTGTGGAAGGTAAAATTGCAGGCTGGGAGTATCGTCCTCCCTCTCCCTTGTAACAACTACTTGTTACACATTCGCTAAAGATACTCTAAAGATACTCTACAGTCTACTCTGATACCTGAGCTGCCAGTCATTGTAATTCTGTTAAAATTGTTGAAAATTCTAAATCGAGAGGAGTCGATGCACTCTCGAAAAATAATCCATCGACTGGCGTCCAACACACTAAAATTTCAATTAAAAATAACTCTATTCTTTATCCTAAATTTTTCCCCGAACGTCACACTGTAATATCATAAGAGCTACAATCTCACCAAATTTCAATATCCTATTTCAATTTTTTCGGAAGTTATCGTGTATACATCAATTGTATCATAAAAATGAAAAATGCCAATTATCATTGAATTGTCCTTAGTTTCGTAGGGATATTATGACTTGATTGGATAGATATTATCATAAGGAAGACTTTGATGTCAAACGATTTCAATTAGGTCACGTAGTTTTTGAGATATTGAGGAAAAACGATTTTTGAGAAATTGCTGTATCTCAAAAACTACTTGACCGATTGGGCTGACACTGCGCCCAGAGCTGCTCCCAATTTATCCCAGATTTATAGCTGCAACTTTACTTATTCTTTTGTTGAGATTTTTAAAAAATTTCTGAAAAATCTGCATACACATACGGGCATACATACACACATTTTCTAAAAATATCTTCACGTTTCATGACATTCTACATCATTTCCAAACAAAATTAGAAGATCGTAAAAATGACCGATCACCAAGGCTTTCCAAAAAGATTCGGTAAAAAATTAGGAACCCGGTGGCTTGGCGCAGTGGGTAAGTTCATTGCCTCACATGGGAAAGGTTCCGAGTTTCAAATCCCGACCGCATAGAATGGTGCGATCTAACCATTTAAAGTCTTGATCAACATCGCAGTATACCCTAACCGGGTCGAAGCGATGTAAAATAACGTTAAAAAAAAAATTAGGAAAATGTTATCATTTTCTGAGCACTTATTCAGAGTTTCATTGCGAAATATAACAGTATAATCCATGTGGAAGATGCTAAATTGAACTCAGTTGTTACCGAAAAAGTTTGAAAATGCCGCATTTTCCAATATAATCTTCGAAGATACTGATAGTTAGTGATAGCTGATAGTCGTTACTGTTCAAATTTGATAATTGACAATTTTTTAATTTGAAGTTTTATTAGAGGTATCTTTCTGATTTGAATATTTCATTTCAGATTTGGGGCAATTGTCCGAGAAGGCTATTTCTTGATTTTTTCATATACGGAATGAATCCAGTAGTGGTTGAAAACCCGCGCACGGAGAGAAATATTCAGTAAAAATTATGGAACTCGGAACTCGCTCACCGATTACGGAATCGACTCAAAAAATTTAAGCGACGGTATGGTAATTTTTCACAGGAGATTCAGATAAAAACTACCAAACGCTCTGGAAAAATTCCGTGACAGTTCCGGAAAATTTCCTACAACCACATTTCGCTCCGAAATTACGGAAAAGATACGCAATTTTTATTGAATATTTCTCTCCGTGCGGATTCGGTTAATTTCGTTCCCACTTTCGCCCGTTGTAGATCGTTCACGACTTTCGTTTTTCGCAGAAAAACGCTTTTCCGATTATTCGTTGATGTTTGTTCTCTGAAGAACGCTCCCGTTCTCACTTTCGTTTTTCGCAAGAACGTTATCAACATTTCGCTCTCAGTTCGAAACGACAACGCAAAAACGGCACTTTCGGTTCGTTCTTTACTTTCGTTCTCAGTTCCTGCTTCATGGTGAAAATAGAACTTCAAACGTTGCTTTATCAGCCTGCTCTCATTTTTTCCCCGAATTTGAAAAATCTCGAAAGATTTAGGCAATTTTCAATCGAAATTGTATTTCAAAATTGTGCGCTCATCACACAATTATTGGGAGTCCACACACTAAGTAATTTCGTACTGCGCTAGACTGACAAAAAAACGAGAGGGTTCTCAAACAAATCTTACTTGTGCCAAATGAAGGTTTTTTCAAAAATGATTAAAAAAGTATTTTTTATGCCAAACATGCAAGGAGTGCGCCGAGATGAAAACCTTTTGTTGTAAAAATAGATTTTATAGCTCCAAAAAATTGTATTCTCCGAAAAAGGAAGAAATGTCATTTTTAGCACTACTTCTTCGTTATTCGATGCTTCGAATACGTATTTTGCTCCCGAAAAATGTTCGTCTTATGGGAAACAAGGGATAGGAGTTTTTCATTTCGGCTATTCATTAGTCACAGACAAGAAATAAATCTTTAAATGCAATAATAATAAAAATATGATGGCAATCTTCTAAGTTGGGGACAAAATATTTCTTGATAAATTTTCCTCTGTATGAGATATTTTCATCTCCAAAAGGAACTGTCTCATGTGAACTATTGGCCTTTTGAGCAGAATATTTCGTTGTTGTCAAAAGCAGAGCAATTATTCATGTCTGAGATTTTAAAATTTGAATCACACCCTTTCTTTTCTGGGGATTGTCCCCGATATGACCAACGCAGACAATCTACGTTTCAGATACTTGTAGCTAACCAATTCCATCCTCCATAATCCAGCCCATAGTTGCCAGATGCGGCGACTGGTCGCCAAAATATTTGGCAACACAGCTCCAGCCTGACCAGACTGAAGGAACTAAACATGAAATGTATCGAGATTATCGACTGTTTTCTCAGCGATTGTAAAATAGATGTATAAAAACCTCAGATTTAAGCCTAATTCAACTAATTCTATCCTCAGTTATATTTACTGTATATATGAATAGCTATATAACCGATAGGTTTGTGCTTAAATAAAATACAAAATTTCTATTCTGGCAATTTTCAACTAGCAGTTTTGTTGGCCTAAATAAAACTTGTCTGAGATCGTGTTTTATTTTCGTCTCAATAAAACAGTTGGGGGGAGGAATTGTTATAGAGCAATAAGTGCTTATTATTTTCAATATCTGAAATTAGATTTCACGTCGATTTTCTTGGGTTGCATACTCAATAGAATAGTATCTCGCGAATTCTTTCCGAGTTCAAATACTTGATGACGTAATTTCGACTCAAAGCGCAAGAAAATGTGAAGGCGCATATCGAAGTTGTAATCAATCACTCACCCCTTCGTATCATAATTAATAGAATGCGCTCCCTCGTATTATGATGAATATAGTAAGCTCCCCCGAATTGAAATTGATATTGAGTGTCTCCCCCCCACTGTTATGATTGCGCATGGTTCTAATGGATTCACGCAATGGAAAATGCCCTAGAATGGCTAATACAGTTGAAAAATCGGTGTGGTACCCCACTCATGATTATCGGCGATATTCTTTTTCCGTCGTCAAAATGATTCGTTTTACTAAAAATATTTAAAAAATAAAGTGGGCGCTCCGTTTGCTCCAAAAATTGTTTTTCGTGAATTTTTCTTTCGTTTATTGAACAGAAATTATCTTCAGATAAGACAAAGTAGACCTCCATTTGGATTTTTGCGTATTTTCCTCAAACAAAAGTTACTTTAACAGAGGTGAAGAAATCTATGATGGAAGTACGGGAAGAGGATACAAAATAGAATTTTCTGCTTTACTGGCATCGAGGTCTCATGATTTTGTTATTCTAAATGTAATTATTATTTCTCAACACATGTTTTACTCGATCCCCCCTCAAAAATCCATCATTTTTGTATCGTTTTGATGCTTTATCCATGCAATAAATTACGTATTCAGTGAGTAACATTTTTTTTTTTTTATATTCCGGCTCTTTCTGCCCTCTGATTGGCTAATCGGCCCTATCCAACCCTATGCATGCGGCTGTGGATTCTACACTGCACCGCATTCGCACTCCTATAGAACATAGGAGTAGCATGGGAAACCACAGAAAACCCATGCCGGTACAGGCGGTCACTATATTAGCGACCTTCCGCTCGCCGGAGCCTCCGGTTGAAAAACTCGGTTCCACGGGGAATCGAACTCACAACCTTTCGCACACTAGGCTCGCACCTAGCCGCTTCGGCCACCGACGTCGGTGAGTAACATTATTAAAACGTGAATTTTACATTGTTCAGGATAATATTATTTAACATTGCCATGGCGAAATGATTTCAGTATCACTTCTACATTACTGTAAAGTATACAATCCGGTACTGCTCCTTCGATATCCCACGTACGAAAAAACGAATGGGCCGAGCTTGGCCCAAGCCCGGTGGCCGGCCTGCCGAACTTCGGGACCCGTTCCTCAACCGGGACCGCGCCGGACTTGGTTGAAACCTGGAATGATAACATCGGGCCAGGTCTGGGCGCCCATCTCGGCCCAGCGTTGATTGCCAGTCGTTGGCCAGGCTCAATTAAACATTACTTAATTACATGAATATGATAATATGGGTGATTGAAATACAAGTAATTTAATATTACTCCTCAGCATTCGTAATAGGTTCAACGAGGAAAAAAAATCAATACCGGCATGCGACTGGTGCCGCACTGGCTGCCAAACTGTTCATGGCAATTATCAATAATAACAAAAACAAAATAATTAACATTTTTTAGGATGATTTTTAGTATTGATTGTGCCCTACCTACCAAACCCTAACGCAATCATCGCTGAAAAACCGATTTTGTTAACTTAAAATATTACCCCCTAACGTGGGCTCGAACCCACGACCTCACGACTACTAATCCGACGCCCTAACCACTAGTCTACCGCGCAATTCGTAAAACCTCTACTTCAAATCTTCCATATTAATTCCATCTCGGTTTTTTTCGACTTGAATGTTTTATTATTCAGTTGATAGAAATATTAAGTGATTCAACTACAGTTTAATCGGTAAATTAATTCAATAATGAATAATAATAATTATTATTATTAATTACAATAATAATTATAACAATTAGGATTACTGTTGAATGACCATTCTTCTTCTTTTCGTAATAATTAGCGAGTAACATGTGACTTCAACACCTACAATGTCACCATTTTTTTACGATTACACCCTTAACATTTTACCCTCAAGTTTCCACCCTTAACATTCAACCCTCAGAATGTCAGCCTTATAATTTTTTCGCCCCTTTCCATTATTGCGATTTGACCCTTACAATTTTACTCTTCAGATTTTACCCTTATGATTCCACCCCTATGATTCCATTCTCATCATCTCACCCTTACGGCTTAACCCTTACAGTTATACCAACGGCTGGAGCTCAATGACCAAGCTCCGGGCCACCGCTGGCTGAGGCTTGGTTATCGAGGTCCGGCATGCCAATGTCCGGCCAAGGCAGGGCCAGATCTGTCAACCAAGGCTCGGTTACCCGCCCTTCTCCCGAGACTCAAGCCCTGGTCCCCAGGGATGGCCGAACCTCGGTCCAAGCCTGGGCGCCCAGACTTGGCAAGCCCAGGCTTGTGCCAGGCTTGACCCGTTTCTCCAACACTGGCATTTCGTACGTGGGCTGACCCACGTATTTACCACCCTCGCCTCGGGCGTTCTTTTTGCACGTGGACACGACTCCCTTATTTTCCCTCCCTAGCTTAGGAACATATACTCTCTCGTCCCTTATGTGTGGAACATTGGACTTTACTCCCGTCTCAACGGGAAGAATGTTTAGTTTATTTGTAGGAATTATTACTCTCATCTGTCAATTGCTTTTTATCTTACTCGTTGCCTTACATGATTTTTTCGAGATAACGGCAAATCCAATTTCTCTTTTTCCAGAGTAAAAACCAAAATTTTTGGATGCGGGTGCCCACCAGGCAATCTAAAACGGGGGAAACCTTCAAAAGCGGGGAGAGAAGGTCAGGACAAATGCAGAAAGAAATTGCAGATTTCAATTCTATAGAAAAATTCAAGAGATAACCTAGTGAAATCGCTAAAAACTTCTTTCAAAATTATATTGGAAATCCAATTTGTATTTTCCATATTTCTCTGCAGAATCCAGGCGATTTCCTGGGCAGTTATTTATACAAATAAATAGAAAATATATAACAGATAAAATCAACAGATTTTCATTTTTCTGTTCAATCTATTTGGTTAATTTTTTTTCTATACATAACCTGAGTGAAACAGCTACTGAGCTTCTAATAGACATTGGCAGAAACTACGTAAATTTCCCAGTAGATTTCCAATCGAACTCTAATAAAATTTCAACAAAACTTTTTAGTGACTGTGCTCGCTTACTCGCTTACTGTTTAACAAAGTTTCATATCCACTTCTATCCAACATCCGGTCTTTTTTTAGGAAGTATATTTTTTCAATTATTTTTTTTTTCTAATTTTCCGGTTGCCTTGATGATTTTCCTCATCAAAATCTTTGTATTTAAATTTTATCATTTTTCTTCGACGCTTTAGACTCAATTTTTTATTAACGACGCTGCGATTTTATTAATGAATAAAACAAATGTACCCTTCAAAAACTCCTGATTACAGGCGTATCTGCAAATTTCTATCATCAGGAAACGGCATATTTTTTAGAAGTATAAATAAAATCGTTTTTTTCTAATAATTTTTTGTTCGATCGTTAAAAAAATTAACTCGTTGCTGAAAGAAATGTTCCACCGAATTTTCAACCAAAAGGCATGATGATTAGTATGTGCATCTCGGAAGGTCAGGAAGCCTTTCTGACCCGCGGATTTTCGAAAATCACGCTTAAGTCAGAATTGTCTTCTTCCCTTCCTCGCTGCCTAATGTACTATTTCATGTATGAAATCTTCAGAACTTTTTTGACATTTCTAGAATTTTCGAGAAGATGATAAAATAATCTTAAAGGTTTCTAGAAATCTTCCTCCCCGCAAAAAATCTCACAAAAAAAAATCCCCATTGCCCTAAATAAAAATACAGAAAAATCGAAACAAGTCCATTTCACGTGTTTTCATTCTTCAAAGAAAAAAAAATAGAAATACCTTTTGTGAATCACTCAAGAATATAATTTTTTAATCGTCTTGATACAACTGATTCAATTGATTTTTAACGTCTCATTAATAACATAAAAATTTTTTCATTAAAAATATTTTGTTCAATGAAAATATGAGATGATTCAAATTTCAGTTTAACTCCACGTATGAAAAAATTTAATTGGGACCGCTAATTACCGATGCCGGCGCTCGTTTTCACCAATATGGACGATTTTAGGCTTCCCATATACACGCTAACACAAGCCCGAATTGGGTTGTATGCTGTCTGTGTGCAGCCCAATATCCGCCATTCATAGGTGGCGTTTTGAAATTTAGCAGTTCCAATAGAAAATCCTAGCGAATTTGCTAGAAAATTCTATTGGATTTCTATTGAATTTTCTGTAAGTTTTTTGCCGTTTCTATTGACATGTTCGATGAAAAATATTCTATAGAAAAAATCGAATTCCTATAGAATTTCTTCGGCTCAAATTTTCTAAGTTTTTTTGTTTGATTTTCTTGAAGGGAAGAAAATAAAAATTGAATGAAAAAAACTTACAAAATTTGAGCCGAGAAAATTTTATAGAAAATATCTGAATAGAATAAGTTTTCTAGAAAAATGAAATTCTATTGACTTTTTCTATATAATATTTTCTATTAAACATGTCAATAGAAACGGCAAAAAACTTATAGAAAATTCAATAGAAATCCTATAGAATTTTCTAGCGAATTCGCTAGGATTTTATATTAATTTTTTTCGTGCATGTCTTCCATGAAAATGAATTTTAAAAACGAGGAAAATTCAGGTTAATTCGTTCCCAAATTTTTTACAGGTTAGTAAAGTTTTCATTAAAAATGGTAAAAAATAGGAGAATTCTCATTTTCCATTACAATACTATGGGACCTGTCAAATTATTATTGAGGTTAGGTTGCCGGGATCGAGTAACTGAGGATAACCTGGAGGTTGAGCGGTGGCCATTCAACTAAGGCCCAGGGAAGCATCCTGAGCGCTAGTGTATCCCACGTAAGAAAAAACGAACGGGCCGAGCTTGGCCCAAGCCCGGCGGCCGGCCTGTCGAACTTCGGGGCCCGTTCCTCAACCGGAACCGCGCCGGACTTGGTTGAAACCTGGAATGATAACATCGGGCCAGGTCTGGGCGCCGATCTCGGCCCAGCGTTGGTTGCCAGTCGTTGGCCAGGCTCAATTAAACATTACTTAATTACATGAATATGATAATATGGGTGATTGAAATACAAGTAATTTAATATTACTCCTCAGCATTCGTAATAGGTTCAAGAAAAAAAAATCAATGCCGGCATGCGACTGGCGCCGCGCTGGCTGCCAAACTATTCATGGCAATTATCAATAATAACAAAAACAAAATAATCAACATTTTTTAGGATGATTTTTAGTATTGATTGTGCCCTACGTACCAACCCTAACGCAATCATCGCTGAAAAACTGATTTTGTCAACTTAAAATATTACCCCCTAACGTGAGCTCGAACCCACGACCTCACGACTACTTATCCGACGCCCTAACCACTAGTCTACCGCGCAATTCGTAAAACCTCTACTTTAAATCGTGCATATTAATTCCATCTCGATGTTTTTCGACTTGAATGTTTTATTATTCAGTTGATAGAAATATTAAGTGATT
>NW_021680537.1:66787-76623 GCF_001412515.2 Diachasma alloeum
CGGCCACCGGGCTTGGGCCAAGCTCGGCCCATTCGTTTTTTCGTACGTGGGATGGACAGCCGTTATGATAAAAAATATTCTTCGTCATATGGCGGAAATAAATTTCTTGTTCATATGATTGCAGCCCTGGCCTGGTGGACAAGGCGCTCAATCAGACGGACCCCCGATCGAATCCCGCAGCCAAAGGAATTTACAAGCAGGGGTTTGAGCTCTCTTTGCGTTATTAGTTTTTCATTTTTTATTTCTATTATACCACTTCCATTAGTATTACCCACGCACGAAAAAACGAATGGGCCGAGCTTGGCCCAAGCCCGGTGGCCGGCCTGCCGAACTTCGGGACCCGTTCCTCAACCGGGACCGCGCCGGACTTGGTTGAAACCTGGAATGATAACATCGGGCCAGGTCTGGGCGCCCATCTCGGCCCAGCGTTGATTGCCAGTTGTTGGCCAGGCTCAATTAAACATTACTTAATTACATGAATATGATAATATGGGTGATTGAAATACAAGTAATTTAATATTACTCCTCAGCATTCGTAATAGGTTCAACGAGGAAAAAAAGTCAATACCGGTATGCGACTGGTGCCGCACTGGCTGCCAAACTGTTCATGGCAATTATCAATAATATCAAAAACAAAATAATTAACATTTTTTAGGATGATTTTTAGTATTCATTGTGCCCTACCTACCAAACCCTAACGCAATCATCGCTGAAAAACCGATTTTGTAACTTAAAATATTACCCCCTAACGTGGGCTCGAACCCACGACCTCACGACTACTAATCCGACGCCCTAACCACTAGTCTACCGCGCAATTCGTAAAACCTCTACTTCAAATCTTCCATATTAATTCCATCTCGGTTTTTTTCGACTTGAATGTTTTATTATTCAGTTGATAGGAATATTAAGTGATTCAACTACAGTTTTATCGGTAAATTAATTCAATAATGAATAATAATAATTATTATTATTAATTACAATAATAATTGTAACAATTAGGATTACTGTTGAATGACGATTCTTCTTCTTTTCGTAATAATTAGCGAGTAACATGTGACTTCAACACGTACAATGTCACTATTTTTTTACGATTACACCCTTAATATTTTACCCTCAAGTTTCCACCCTTACCATTCAACCCTCAGAATTTCAGTCTTATGATTTTTTCGCCCCTTTCCATTATTGCGATTTGACCCTTACAATTTTACTCTTCAGATTTTACCCTTATGATTCTACCCCTATGATTCCATTCTCATCATCTCACCCTTGCGATTTAATCCTTACAGTTACACCAACGGCTGGAGCCCAATGACCAAGCCCCGGGCCACCGCTGGCTAAGGCTTGGTTATCGAGCTCCGGCATACCAATGTCCGGCCAAGGCTGGGCCAGATCTGTCAACCAAGGCTCGGTTACCCGCCCTTCTCCCGAGACTCAAGCCCTGGTCCCCAGGGATGGCCGAACCTCGGTCCAAGCCTGGGCGCCCAGACTTGGCAAGCCCAGGCTTGTGCCAGGCTTGGCCCGTTTCTCCAACACTGGCATTTCGTACGTGGGTAGTAAGCTTCCGAATAGATCCGTAACAATTCCCGGTCCATGTGATTGGCACAAAACCGCAACCACATTCTACGGGGTATATATTATACAAGCAGGTATTGAACCTTTGGACAAAATAGATTCATACGAAAGGTTAAATATCTTCGCAACCGCTCGGTCGATTGCGCCCATACAAAGTACAGACCTTCAATAAGGTAAGAGCTATAATCATACCAAATTTCAACCTGGTATCTCCATTTTCCTCAACTTATCGTGTGCGCCTTTCAACTCATGTCCATGTAAAAATCAATGATAGAACAACAATATTTCAATTTTATGCGTAAAGCGCTTTTACATCAATTGCTCTATTCTAAAAAGTATCGAATTGTGATCAATTTGAAATTTTATACAGGAATACAACTCAATGACACTAACCAGTCCTCAACATTTCAGAACATTACCACATCCTTTACTCATGTACTATAGAACGGCAAAGCAACGTTCAGACAAAGAAATAGAAAGATCGATACGAATATTTTGAACAAAAAATTGAAATCGGATGAATAGTTTTTGAGATTATGAACGATATAGTTGTTTACAAAAGTTGACTATATATATAAAAAATTAATCATTCGATAGTAAGAGCTAGAATCCTACCAAATTTCAACTTACTATCTCAATTTTCTTGTGTGTTATCGTGTAGACATCAATTCTACCTCAAAAATGAAAAATGTGAATTACCACTATTCTGGATGACTCGCCCCAGTTAGCTAAACATTATCACGAGGAATATTTTGACGTCAAAAAAAGTTCATTTGATACTGTAGTTGTTGAGATATTGAGAAATAAAAATGTTTTCGAAATCGCGGTGTGTCAAAAACTACTGGACCAATTAAGCTGAGATTTCGCCTAGATGTGTTCTCAAACAATACCTATTACGAGTAAAAATTTCAGTTTTTTACCTATCACTTTTTCTGTGAACATTTATAAAAAATTTCGCAGAATTTTGCACGCACATATCCCACTTAGGAAAAAACGAACGGGACGAGCTTGGCCCAAGCCCAGTGGCCGGGCTGCCGAACCGGGGCTCCTTCCTCCACCGGGAACGCGCCGGACTTGGTTGAAACCTGAGATGATAACATCGGGCCAGGTCTGGGCGCCGATCTCGGCCCAACGTGGGTTGCCAGTCGTTGGCCAAGCTGAATTAAACATTACTTAATTACATGAATATGATATGGATGATTGAAATATTACAAGTAATTCAATATTACTCCTCAGCATCCGTAACAGGTTCAACGAGGAAAAAAAATCAATACCGGCATGCGACTGGCGCCGGGCTGGTTGCCAAACTATTCATGGCAATTATCAATAATAACAAAAACAAAATAATTAATATTTTTTAGGATGATTTTTAGTATTAATTGTGCCCTATCTACTAAACCCTAAACGCAATCATCGCTGAAAAACCGATTTTGTTAACTTAAAATATTACCCTAACGTGGGCTCGAACCCACGACCTTACGACTACTAATCCGACGCCCTAACCACTAGCCTACCGCGCAATTCGTAAAACCTCTACTTTAAATCGACCATATTAATTCCATCTCGGTTTTTTTCGACTTGAACGTTTTATTATTCAGTTGATAGAAATATTAAGTGATTGAATTATAGTTTAATCGGTAAATTAATTCAATAATGAACAATAATAATTATTATTAATTACAAGAATAATTGCAACAATGATGATTAATGTTGAATGACGATTCTTCTTCTTTTCGTAATAATTAGCGAGTAACATGTGACTTCAATACCTACAATGTCACCATTTTTTTACGATTACACCCTTAAAATTTTACCCTCAAGATTCCACCCTTACCATTCAACCCTCACAATGTCAGCCTTATGATTTCCTCGCCCCTTTCCATTATTGCGATTTGACCCTTACAATTTTACTCTTCAGATTTTACCCTTATGATTCCAGCCCTGATTCCATTCTCATCATCTCACCCTTACGACTTAACCCTTACAATTACACCAACGGCTGGAGCCCAATGATCAAGCTCCGGGCCACCGCTGGCTGGGGCTTGGTTATCGAGCTCTGGCATGCCAATGTTCGGCCAAGGCTGGTTCAGATCTGTCAACCAAGGCTCGGTCACCCGCCCTTCCCCCGAGACTCAAGCTCTGGTCCCCAGGGATGGCCGAACCTCGGTCCAAGCTTGGGCGCCCACTTGACAAGCCCAGGCTTGTGCCAGGCTTGGCCCGTTTTTCCAACACTGGCATTTCCTACGTGGGATACGAACGTAGACGGACATTTTTTAAAAACATCATATCTCGACGTTTCATGACATTCTGAGTCATTTCGAAGTAAAATTAGAGAATCGAAAAATCGACCGATTACAAAGCTTCCATTCTGAAGCAACAATGTCCAATTTCATTGTATTTGAATCACAGACGCGCGGTAACAATTCGGGGCTAATAGTTGATAGAGAAGGTAGGTACTAATATACATATATAAATTTCGAAAATAAATCTTTCTTTCATATTTTGGTAGTGGGTTTTTTATATTTTGCATTATTTGTGTTTAAGAAGTTTATAAATTCCGTAAATTTCTCGTTTTGAAGTAGTGTTTTGAATATTGGTTTATGAAGCATTTTCAGATGCGTTCAACTCGATTGAAGAATTTTCAATCAAAATTTTACAAGCATACGAATTTCTATTATTGAAGAAATTTCACTTGCAACGCTTGAGAATTACATAAAACAAGAAAAATTGATCAAAATTTCGCGGCCGGGTTCGCGTACGAGTTTCGATGGATTGGCCAGTGTTTACAGATATATAGACATATCCAATACAGAACAGGAGATACTTTTTCGTTGAAGAATTCAATTTATCGCGATGGGAATTGGTTGCCTCTTTTGCTTACCTATGTCATTCAAGTGTCATTGATGGATTAGAAGGTGTAAAAGTGGCCCTTCACTGATAAACCAAAAAAAAAACGGTGACTTCTTAAAGGACACCAGAAGAACAAGTGTAGAAAAATGAGAATTTTCTCGTCATCATGATGATGCAACCAATTCACACCGTATCGGAGATAGAACAAAGTGTGTCTATTTGAAGAGACCTACTCAATTTCCCTTGTCAGATACGTGATCTTGATTCCTCAAAGGCTGGTGTCATTTTTCAAAAGAATCGACGATTCAAAGAATGAAAGGACGTTATCACAACAAAAGACGAATAATACGTAAGTTTTTAACTCACCACAAATTTCTTATATCCTACGAGGACGTTGTTGGCAAAACAACTTCGAACAGCACTTGTATTTCTTTAATCTAATGTGGTATTTTATGACTG
Source organism: Diachasma alloeum (assembly GCF_001412515.2). Classification (NCBI taxonomy): domain Eukaryota; kingdom Metazoa; phylum Arthropoda; class Insecta; order Hymenoptera; family Braconidae; genus Diachasma; species Diachasma alloeum. Next base: position 71,669 of record NW_021680537.1, read on the forward strand.
TACTCGGAAATACTATGTTAAGTGATTGTCAGATGTGGAACGTTTTGAATAATGTACTTCCTGATACTTTTTTGTCCAATGTCAATTAGTCTAATTGTTTCGAAATAGACGAGTCACGGTACATTAGGATTTAATCAACCGCAACCTAGATTCTCTTAGTCATTCATAAAGCGAATGAAAATTTAAAAAATCCATAAAAGATAAGGAACTTCTACATAAACTTTTTGTTAATTACGACGAAGTATTTGAATGCACCGGGAGAACCCACAGAACCATGTGACGTACACGCCGTTCATTTGGGTCATGATTCGCCCGTGTTTGACCCAGACTCCCGCTGTCGTCATGAGGCCCACTAATGCGCACTCTCGTGACCCCGTGATTTTTACAAACCAAAATACTTCAAACTGATCAAAATTGATGTCGGATCTAACTCAAGAGCTAATATTAATTTCTACTATAATTTGTCTCTTTATTGCAATTCTTGAAAATTGACAACCACGCGTATCATTCGATAAACATTTTCTTTAATTACAGTAAGCCTACTAATAGAAAGAAAATTCAATAACTGTCTATCAAACAAAGTTTTTAATATGAAATTTGTTTGCCTGAGACAATGGATATTGTAAAATGTCTTTGGTCTGTAATCTGTTATTCTATTATCAATGAAACAAACACTCGGCGGACGAACTGCCTGCTCGAGCGGCTCCTGTGCGACTGGTGGATACGTATCAGGACGTGAGCTAGTAAGTTTTGCTCCTGTTCCCCATTCCTCCCTCTCCCCGGTCATCCCGTATCCCGTCCTTGTTATCATCGAGTTGGGCCACGAGGCAACTTCCAGAGAGACACTCTCGGGTACTCTCGCCTATCGTCGGTCAACTTCGGAACGCTAAATACACAGCTGTATCGCTACACACAAATTCCATCCCTTCTTTCCCATTACGGAATTCTATCCTCTTTTTCTCAACCTCCTTTTTCATAGGAAATTCGCCTTTCACCACCCTCTTCATCTTCCGCCCTTTGACTTTCTTCACGGATCGTATAAGCTCACACACGTACGGGTGAGGTTTTACACTGTGTTACGCGCTAGTCATACATCTCATCGCATTCTTTCCTCAGCGGAAATAGGTTTTATTTACTTTCATTTTTTTTCTATTTTTTCTCCCATAGGTGGAGGAGAAAATAAAACCACGATCGCCTACCAATCAGCTATTTATGTCCTTCTTTATCTTTCTATGCATATTTCCTTTTATGGCAGCTGGTATATATTGATTGTTTTTGTTGCATAAACTTAAGCGAAAGCCATGAGTGTGTATTGTTATGTTAAACAATAAAAGCCTGTTGTACAAAAGGGAGGAAAAAGTCCCTCTATACACAGGATGGACATGCGCATTCATGGTGGTTTTAATCGATAGAATAAAGATTTATTGTTCAGTCGGTACATTTCTTTTCATAGCACTCATTCCTAGAGACAATTGTTATTAATGATGAGGTATGATTTCATTAAGTATATAATGTAGTGTATACACGGGATAAAAGATATTGATGAGATTTTTCCATATTGCAGAGCATTGATCATCCCATACATGACTATTTTATTTATATTTACTTGAAAAGCAAACTTTTAGTATGTTCAATTACCTAGACAAAAGCTCTTTCGTGACGCTTGCAGGAATCGATGCATCCACTGGCTTGTCAGTCAAACCCTCGAACGACGCAGGGATTCTGTGCATCCTACATCTTCATTTACGAAATATATAGATGAAAGCTTGCTCAGCTTTACCTCCACGAAGTAATATTTCTCCTTTGCATTAAGAATTTCATCCGCGAATGATTCAAAGACGTATTCAGTGATTACATTCGCTTCCTCTAACCGAATACGTTATCATATGAGACTGAAAAGTGGATGGCTGACATATCTCAGGTTGAAACTCCTTTCCCGACGGCGACGAACTGCACTTCATAACTGTGGGGCCACAGAGAAAAAAAGTGTTAGTTTTTCGAGATATATGCGTAGTTTTTTCAGATTCATCCCTAATTTTAAATAATCTATCTGTAACTTGTGGGGATTCCTGACACTAACGAATATCTCACCTTAAAAATTACGGCTTCAATCGCGGAAATTCAAAGGCAGAATTCTTCAAATTCAGGATTTTTCTCCAGTGATGCCGCGAGACGAGACAAGACAAGAAACTGCATATTCTCGTCTTGTTGTCAGAAAACCATTCTCATGTCTCGTCTCGTATCGAAATACGTGAGCAATTTCTTCTCTCGTCTCGTTGAGAATTAAGAGATTCTCTCATCTCGTTTCGTCTCGTCTCGTCTTGCCTCAGCTCGTCTCGCCTCATCTGCTCGCTATAATGCAATTTGCACGGGAACAAAATACACAGAGAGGCAGAGAGGGGGAGACTCTCTCGACTCTCGTCTCGCCTCTCGTTTCTCTCGTGCTCAACCGGCTTTTCTCGTCACCTCTCATTTCTGTTATTGTCTCGAATGACTCGTCTCGTCTTGTCATGTTTCTCGTCTCGTTTCTCTCGCGTCTCGCGGCATCACGATTTTTCTCTGATTCTTAGAATCATGTAATTAGAAAGTTAGGCATAATCACATGATTTTAGAATTTCTCGCTTGTTAAATATATAGTATTCGTAGTCACCCGCCATGCGGTTGTCACGTAATATAAACACAGTTTTAAGAACCTCAATCTGACGAATTTTACCTGGTAACACTGAAATGTGTCAAGTTGTGTAGAGATTGATTTTTGAATACTATTTCGTTCCATGAAAGCCAACATCTGACCCTCGCGAAACAATCCTACAATCTACTTCCACGATTTGACCCATACTTTTTCCACCAAATTTATTGTTTGTAATACGTCAATGTAAACAAGGGTGTCCAAATCGAACGAATGAATTCTTTCCATAAAAATTATTACTTTCACGTCAGGGGTCCATTTTGCCCTACCCTCCCCTCTGTTCCCCTCAAACAAGAGCGATAATCCTACAAACTCAAATATCGTATTGTAAACAACCGCATGCGAGCATAGACACACAGGTGGCCGTAAACTCATACGGTCAGGTTAAGGAGATTGTGCCTTTGGTTTTCAGAGGTGGCAGACAAGGATGTGAGTGGGAATTGGCTAGAGTGGGGGTAATTCTGAGGGGCACAATCTCTTCAGTTCTACTTACTCTCCTTGACCGCACGACCACACCAAGGGGGGAAGGCGCTGTTTGGGCCTCACCCCACCCTGCACGCAAAGACGACTAGACTGACCTGAAGGAGGGTTACTACAGAGGGATGCAGTGGCATTCCTTCGGGAGACGTAGACGACAGCAGACAACTATTCAACACTATTCTGAAATTATTATCATTATTGTTGTATCGAATCACGGAAACATACATACGTTTATTAAACTCCAAACAGTGTTTTTACAGTTTCTTACAGTATATTGTTCTCTTATAATAAAATAATTCTTTTTAAAGATTGAAAGGACGAATACGAAAATAAAAAATAAAAATTGAAATGTTCGAAAAAATTGAGGAATGTGTCAATAATGTTTGATAAAACCTAATTTGAATAATAAAATAATGGAGATTTACATTTAAGAAACTCTCGATACTACATTATGATTATTTAGTATCGCATTAATTTACCAATTAAACTATAGTTAACTTACTCGATATATTATTGGATTCCGATAAATAAATGCACGAACACAGATTTATATTAAAATAAAACTGATATTTATTCACGAAAATGATAGAGAACTGTTAAGCAGTGTGACAACTCTGACTATTATTTCTAATAATTGAATGGAGACTTAATGTTGCAGAGATTCTGCTTACAATGCAAAATTATAACTAACTTAAATTACGACAGTGCTCCCTTTTATGTACCTGAGGGTGCAAGGAAAAGTGGAAGGGGCAGATGGGACGTATGACCATATTTGGGTATGAGGTACGTCTAGGCTGTGACGTCAAGGGGAAGGTCCCAAGGGTTTTAAGGCCACCATACACGGACGTACGGGGTACGCGGACCAGCCGAAATTGAGCCTCCAAGAGACCAAGTTCGCCTGTGTGTGGAGGGTCACGGACCAGGTCCGGCAGACCGAGTCTGTGGTGCGTGGTTTTTCAAGACGGCTTGAAAACCGGGTCCGTCGCGTACCAAAATTGCCCTCAAGTTCGTCCGTGTATGGTGACAACGGACCCGGTACGCGGACCGGAAGCATTTGCGCATGCGCTATCCCCAAAGAAAAAATGAATAGAATCTATTTTCCTTTAATAATATTCGTGTTTTAATAATAAAGTAATATTAAATAATTCGTCAAATATATTCATCATTCCCCTTGACTCAAATTATGAATTTATTGATTAGAAATTGAATCATTTTGCACGCAACAAAGAGTAATTCCTAATTTCTATGGAATAGATCTTCGATTGGATTCTTATAGAGAATTCATCCAGTATAAAGTAATTATTTGTTTCTCCTGAATAAAATATTTCCATTGAAATACATATGCGCAATTATCCATTTACAGTGAGAATATTGTTGAAATGCATGCGAAATATTAAAATGGAGACTTTTATTTCATTCAAACCCGGGTAAAAATCACGCCGTTCGAGCTCGGCTCGGAACCCGTATCCCAGCTAGAAATACGCCACTCTGCCCCAGCTTGGGATAAACTCCACGCGCGTCACATGTACCCGAGGTTGAGCCGCGTCACGCGCTCACAGCCCAGCGTTAGGTTATCACGCGAAACGCTTCGCCGGGCTTTAGTTGAATGGCCACTGATCAACCTCAGGTTCATCTCCAATTACTCAATCCCAGTATACTTAACCTCAATAATGATTTGACAGGTCCGATGGCATCGTGATTTGAGCGAAAAAACAATCGAATAAATGTGAAGATGGCATGCTTTTTCAGATGAACAATCACAAGCTCATCAGAAATAACGTGATAT
>NW_021680537.1:76648-84652 GCF_001412515.2 Diachasma alloeum
TTTTTTTTATAGTAAGAAGACAAGGATTTTCCAAAGTATTCAAATTTTAAATCGATATTCTAAAAATGCATAAATATCATTCTATTCCACCCTGCACTCGAAACGACACGACTCAATCGGAGCTGAGTTCAAAGCGTTCAGCCACAGCTCAAACACAAGTGCCGGGTTATGCCGTCTGATGAGCGTTCGACTGTGAGCCGGTATGGAGCGGCGTGTCGCGGCGTGAACTCGGGTCAAGCGGCAAGCCGAGACTGAGCTCGCGCTCACCCGAGTTGCAGCTGAATCCCCGGTTGAATTTCTACCCGGGAAAGGCTTCATTTCTGTCGGTGTAAATGAAACAATATGTACATGAAACAATATTCACATGAAATGTCGGGGAAAGATGAATACATTGACGAAAAAAGATTATTTATGCTCTGAATTTCTCCAGAAGACCTCCATTTGAGTTTCTGTTCGGAACAAAATTTTTTTGGTATCAATCAATTTGTCTCTCAGTGTATGTGTCGATGTGCCTACTCAGGTAAAGAACACATGGGTTTCAGTTTTATTACGATTGCTGTTATAAAATAAACCAAGGGAAGGATTCTACCTTTCCGGAGTTCAAGCAATGCCGATTCATATGCTCGACACGTGTTGGGAAAATTCCCTAGACAAAAGTATGGAAAAGATACAAATGCTACAATAAAATTAGGAGAAAAAAAGGGTTCAAGAGAGGTCCTACCAGGAAAATCTAGGGGCAAACAGGTAAAATAAGTTGTTGGGGGAACTGAATATATTCAGTATGTGCTCCGACTTTGTAGGAGTCATGTCGGAAGAAGCAGAACAACGTTTCATGAGTCGCGATTTCTTACCGGGGTTCATTGACAAATTTCGACAGTTGTCCTGTTTATGGAAAATAAAAAGTGTAGATTATCGTAACAGAAATATAAAAGATCTGGCATACAAAGAATTTGTCGAGTTTTGTAAGAGTATAAAAAAAGATGCCGATATGAACTGGCTAAAAGTGAAGATTCAAAACATCAAAGCTGCATTCCGCAGGGAGAATATCAAAGTTAACGCCTCTAAAAAATCGGGTGCGGGAACAGATGAAGTGCACCAACCAAAATTGTGGTATTATAAGCAGTTGATGTTTTTGTCGGATCAAGAAGAGGCACGTCAATCGATTTGTTCATTTAATCGTGCACAAGACAAGGAAGAACATGACGGGGAAGAACAAGAGTAGGAGGAACGAGACAAGGAAAAAATCATTGATGTTGAAACTGTGGTAAGTGAAATGTCCTCATTTTTTTTTTATCAATGATAACTCATTTATTGCGGGTGGATTAATGGTTTATTCTATAGGAATTGGTTTGTTCAAATTCAATACTTATGCCATTCATTATTACAAAATGATCAAACCCTACTTATTTCATCCAATATATCGTAGTTCACAAGGTGGGAAAAACCATTCTTTGTTGCCACGACACAGTTCATATACCATTAAAGTATTTGACATAGCTTTCCCGGGTTTCCTTTGCTCCTGTCGTAGAATTAATTCCTCGTCGGGGTCGCTCTAAATCGTCCAATCCACTTGTTTCGTTTCTCCATTCCCTCGGAATCAAAGTCCCCCTTTCAATGTCTTCACGCTCAAGAAATCCAGGTGGTGAATAAGATGATCTATTGTGCCTACGTAAATAATTATGCAACAAGCAACTCGCATAGACAACGGTTTGTACTTTTTCGAGTCCCAAGGTAATGGGCTAGCGGTAAATACGGAACCTACTTGCCAATAAACCAAATGCATTTTCCACAACCCTCTGAGCTCGTGATAATTTATAGTTAAATATCCTATTCGGATCGGTGAGACTCTTGAGTGCAAATGGCTTCAATAAATGTTCATGCAATGCAAATGCATCGTCACCAATGAAAACAATTCAAATTTTCTTCGGTTTCTGAGTTTGAAAGTAAATTCAAAGTGCCATTCTGGAGTTTCTCCGCGAATGCAGTTGCGTTAAATACACCTCCATCGGATACTGTCGCATTTTTCCCCACATCACCGTAAACAAATTCCAGATTAGCGTCTACTATTCCCATGAGCACCATACTGTGATAGCCTTTATAATTGAAGTAATATGAACCGGAGTTAGGCGGAAGTTGAATGCTAATATGTTTCCCATCGATGGCACCTCCGCAATTGGGGAATTGCCACAGATCCTTGAATTCCTTTCCAATTTTCAGCCATTCTTGTGGTGTGCTGGGGAATTGGAAAAATAATAAAAATAATTGATTGGATAAAATATTTCACAATTTTCAACTTCCTTCGCTAACAGTATATTGTCATTCCTCAGGATGCAGGAGAATCATCCACTGGCAAACGCAGTCTTGAAGAGGCAACGATTGAAGAGAAAGAAGAAGCGGAGAAACAAAGGAAACGGAAGCCGAAATCGTTAAAAAAGGGAAAACCAGCCAATGACACTCGTTCTGCATTTCTGGACCGGGCAAATGCGATTTTGATGGGCCCCACCGAAGCGAAAGATCAATTCGATACAACTGGCCGTGGCCAGGAAATTGAGGGAGCTACACGCCCAGGGATTGGACGAACAGATGCATTTTGCCGAGCGTATTATGTTTGATGCACTTTTTAAAGCAAAATTTTCTCAATTGCATATGGATGCCCACATTGTTACACTTTCACACTTTCCCGCTGACCAATCGATTCCTACAAATTTACATCAGCCACCACATTTCCCTCCAGTATTTGTGGTATCCCAAAGAAGTCTCCCTGCTTACGTAAATTCTCATGCTTTGCATTTTTCTTCCACATCTAATCCATCGATATCGATGAGCATCAACTCAGCTCCAGATTCTCATCAGGTGCTCCCCATAACATCAACTGCTTCGACTACTAAAAACCGGTCACCTCTTACACCCCAGAAATCGGTTCCACAATCACAGACTCCCTTCCATAATACAAATTTGCCCACGCCTCAAAGTCCTCGCTTCCCATCGACTTATCTACGATTATCCCCGATGAATACTTCCTCAATGTCTTCTACTCCATCCTTTGGACCCGATACACCACCAAATTCCTTGCTTGATAATTCATTGCCCAGTCCACTTGGACATTCTTCACCGAGTCTTGGTTTCACTCACGCTCCTTATCCCCCACTCTACAACTCCACTGAATAAACCCTCAATGATCCATACTCATCCTACTATACCCATTACCTACCCATGCCCTTCTCCATTCAATCCTTTTCCCCATCGTGATGAGAACAACAAAGAAAATTAATTCACGAACAGACTTTTTTTTTCACGAAAAGAATTATTACCAAACATTAGTTCAATTTAAGATACTCGTGCATTGTAATTATTCAACTCATATGTAATGTCAAGTTAATGATTCAGATTTTTTTTCTACAAGTTTCATTATATTGTATGTGTTAGGTGAATGTATCGCAACTAATATAATAAAAGTACCGAATTATAATTGTTGTCACTCACTTTCATATATTCTTGTTGTAGAACCTGTATAATAGCGTTGCAAGTTTCAGGGATTATTTTTCCGAGTGCCTGAGCTGAAATTGCCGTGGAAAATTTGAGATTCTCTAAAGATGTTCGTGCAGCCAAATATTTCAGAGTCGTTACCAGTCTTTCTTCTGGTGGAATAGCTGCTCGCATAAATGTATCCTGTTTAACGATTAATGGAGTTACCAGGTCCAAAAGCTTCCTGAATAATTCCTCAGACATTCGCAAGTAATTTTTGATATCCATCGCAGGTTTATCCTCTAGTGCTCGAATCAAACGCATATGAGATAGGTTGTTCTTCTGCCTGAGCCAATCTTTCACTCACACAGTACGTTTTCTCCTTTTTTTTTGTTTTGATTCTTCATCGAGGAGGACCACTACTGCCGCAGCAATCAGCTTCTCCTTTACTGAGATCACTAACTATTCACAATTTTCTTTTTATAAGTTTCAAATACGTCAGTGGTTGACACAGTGACAATTGGGGACGCTTAATAACAAGACGCCCTCTATGAATGTCTGCGTTAAGGGTGCACATCTACGATGCCAAGCAAATGGGGGCTTGTGTGAACGCGTGTGTGTATACCTCTTTGACAGCCATATTGGCAAAAAACAGCGCCCTCAACGATATTTCCTGTTCCCAATCCGTCAGCAACTAACTTCATTGAATACTCAACGACTCCATGTATCCCCCTGCCTTGAAAAATGTCATTGATGAGTCACCCAACCTGGCAGGGCGGAATTGCACACTACTGACCTGAAGGGTCAGGAGGTTTCCCCTAAGGCGTCATAAAATTGCAGCAAATATACCTCATTAGTGGAAATTTGTAGGATATTGGAACGAATGTTGAGGGACTAATAGTGGAAACGAAAAGACGGCACTATATAATTTCTATGACTAATGAGAAAACGTTCAAAATTACATTTTCGCATTGTAATGCAGGGATCAGTGTATCCCCATACTTCCTGTAATATACAATATTGAACTCATCGGTAGTCTAAAAAGATGATTTTCCAAGTAAAAACAAAAACATTCGATGATCGGAATACTCTTAATCAAAGAGATTCATCACGGAATTGTTTAAAATCATATGAAGGTATCAATATCGCAGACATTCTGGTCGTTCCGTGTATGACGTGTACAGACCACAGACCGTGTCCGCATGGACGGGGTCTGCGTGCCCTGTACGTCCGTGAATGTTGGCCTTTATAGTTGTCTGTGGAATTTTCAGAGGTTTTATAGAAGTCGGGGAAATGGCCCAAAGGTCTATTGAGGAGAGTGGGAATTGGCCCAAGGTATGTCGAGGAATGTGGGAATTGTCCCAAGGATCAGACGGACAGTCGAGAATATTTCTATAATCTATTCAGAATGGTTTACTTTTTATGATATGATTGGGGTAAGGCCCATAATTGAAGTCTGGGGCGAAACCCACTTAGAATTAAAAGTCTAGAACTACATATATACTTGAATAATATTGAATATAGGAATAACTAATAATGGGGTATACAACAATATTTATAAGCCGAATTATGAAAAGTTCAAGTCGCAAAAAACTGAGGCGCAATTATTGAAGGATTATTTGAAGAGGAGATTTTACGAATTGCGCGGTATAGCCTAGTGGTTAGGACGTCGCATAGTAATCGTTCATTTTTCCCTACATGGTTATATGTCTTTGGGTATATACATTAGTTCTACAGAGAATTAGATAAGGATCCGATTTTATCAGATGAATGTTATTCAGTATAATAAAAAAAAAGTTATTCAGTAGTGTATAGTGGAGACCAAAGCAGAAGGGAACGGTAGAAAAAAACGAATGTGCGTAGAGCGAAATTCAGAAAACTTTTTTCCATCTCTATTATTCGAAAAAATAGGAAAAGTCAAACATTTGCAAGGGTCAAACGGAAAATGAAAACCGAGTTATCAGGGAGGTGGAATGATCTGAGGCTTACACGGGAGATACCAATTGATCGATTACTGCCCTTATCCCTCCCCTTCAGTGAAAAAATTTCCAATTTCCAGTAGCAAACTATAAATTTCACAACTGGCGTACTGAGGTTTAGGGAGCAAATCCTGATGAATTGAAGTCATTTTCACTTAACATAAGGAGATTTCTCTCATAAACATTAGAAAATAAGGAGATTTCTTGCCTAAACATTAGAAAAAAAGGTCTACCTCTCAGGTATTTTATCTGAAACGTTCTAGCATAACTGTTTTATATGATTGTAATTCTAATTTGAATTGACATAACTTTTCTTTTCATCTTGATTCTGGAATTCAAACCTCGTTCTCGAAATATGAACTTTGCGGTTCTTGAATTCTGTTTCGTTACTTATCGTGCAACATCAGAACCTAGGCCACCCCCGTTTCCCTCCAGCCATCTATCCTGAATCGCAAAAACTTACACCCCCCCTCCCCCCAATTTCGCGACGGACTATTTGAATGTTCCCAAATCTTATATCAAGAACCCGATGGTTCTTCCTTTGGGAGACATATTAGTTACCAAAGTTTGGCAATTGCAAAATGAAGTTGATAAAATTGTCTCTTTCATCAGTAACTGTACTTAAGAAAATGTTGAATGAGCCACTGGAGAGCGGGTATTAATAAAATGTATAAAAATCGATTTTCGCCTTTGTAAATTCCAAATTGTAAGTTGACAGATCGAGCTGCGAATTGAACATATAATATTGAGAGCACTGATATCAACAGAAGTAAAGATGTATTTTTTGATCGGACCATTGCTTGATTTTATATCACGGTCACATCAGAAATTCTAGGAAGAAATTCTTGAAAAATATTGAACTATCAATCTTTGATGCTTTCTGTTTGCGCGCAATACGAATTCCAGCAATTTTCCGATCATAAAATGCATCTTTAGTTTTGTTGGCTCCAGTATTCTGAACATTGTATTCAATTTCCAGCTCGATAGATCAATGTGGCTATACTGAGATAAGAACCGCCATAAAGTTCTCTCATTAGTTGTAATGATTTTTCTTTGGCCTCAACAAATACGCAATAAACCCTAACCCAAAATTCTCGATTATCCAAATACGGCCAACTCATTACCTTCGTTCTCGTAATCCGACAAGTCCGAATCGCCAAAAACCATAACGCTAAAACTGGACTCCGGGAACAATCAGCAGCTCATTCAATCCTGATTTCGTGTATTTAGGGCGCCAGCTGATTTTTAGCGACGCGGAATCGACAAACCGCAAACAGAACCGTATTTTCTTAAAACTAAATACTGATTGTTCCCAAAAATCCAATAACGACAAGAAACATAACACAAACCATACGCAGAAGAAGATTTTAAATTTGAATTTTCATATAATTGATTCTAATTATTTTAACTGAACAAAACTGTAATTCCTTTAACTCAACGCGAAACTGAGATGGCTGAGCGGGTCTTCACTCCATCTACGACCGGAATAAGGTAGTTTATCTATAGAGGGTACTCTCCGGAGAGGAATTAGGACTTTACCAACGAAAACTCAAACGCAAACGCAACTTAACTAAACTAAAAACCCAATGGCGATCCGTTTCGACGACTGGGTGATCGTCTCCACGGCCTTTNGATTTCGTGTATTTAGGGCGCCAGCTGATTTTTAGCGACGCGGAATCGACAAACCGCAAACAGAACCGTATTTTCTTAAAACTAAATACTGATTGTTCCCAAAAATCCAATAACGACAAGAAACATAACACAAACCATACGCAGAAGAAGATTTTAAATTTGAATTTTCATATAATTGATTCTAATTATTTTAACTGAACAAAACTGTAATTCCTTTAACTCAACGCGAAACTGAGATGGCTGAGCGGGTCTTCACTCCATCTACGACCGGAATAAGGTAGTTTATCTATAGAGGGTACTCTCCGGAGAGGAATTAGGACTTTACCAACGAAAACTCAAACGCAAACGCAACTTAACTAAACTAAAAACCCAATGGCGATCCGTTTCGACGACTGGGTGATCGTCTCCACGGCCTTTCAACTAAAAGCCCTAACACTCTCGCTCAAGGGAGCGCAAGCATTTCAACTCGACCTATGTACTCACTCTATCGACAAACCAAAAAAGGTTACAGGAAACACGGGGTAGCACATTATCTTGGCCAAACATTCCACGGTGATATCCTGATCCTTAACCGAATTTACCTAGGAAAATCTCAAACATACTAAACTCTAACTCAACAAAACTGACTCGAAAAAAGAAAAATCTGCAAAATATCTGGTTTATTTAATGAAGTTATGTAATGAATATTATTCTAAAAATTTAGGGTATCAATTCACGCGATAGGTAACCAATTTAAGTAGTTCTCTGAACTTAAGGTAGCTCTGAAGTAGAGTTAAGGTAGCAGGTAGCTCTAATTTTCCGTATAGCTTTTTATCGCAAAGAAGAGGTAACGGTTTATAAATTCTTACTCTCTCTCTCGCTCACTCTCTCTGTCACTCGCTCTCTCCCCCTCTCTCTCCCCCTCTCTCTCTCTGTCTCCCCCCCTCTC
>NW_021680537.1:85366-86080 GCF_001412515.2 Diachasma alloeum
CTCTCTCTCTCTCTCTCTCTCTCTCTCTCTCTCTCTGTCTCTCTCTCTTCCTATACAGAAATACCCTGGAGTTCCGCAGGTGATGAATTCGCCAGGAATTTCGTCACATAGTGGATGTCCCCTTAAACCAAGGTCAAACTTCAATGCCAGGTGAAATTTGGAAGTTCTCACAAGGAACACTACGCAGGTGTCCCCCTTCGATTTCGATGAAACTTAAATATGTTATAGGGGACCCAAAACTAAGGGACACGTATTTTTTTTAGCTGCGCATATTGGGTTTTAGGGGGTGAAAGTGCTCTCTGAAGTTGACCACCTCTCGGGGTCATTTTTCGATTGCACACATAAGGAAGCTTTTTAAACAACTCTTTCGCAGTGTATCATGAAGGTCACAAGGAATGATGAAAATGCGAATTAGAACCGTCTCCGGGGGGTGAAATATGGAGGGTAAACTACCCTTGTGAAAATTCATTTTTCTCATAGAAAAAAAAATTTTGATGGAAATCCCATGGGATAAATTCCATTTGAAAAAGTAAAAAAAAATACAGAATACCTGTTTTGTTTTTTTTTTCAATCGAAATTTAAAACTTAAAAAATAGATTTTTCGTGAATTGTTAAATTTCAAACTTTTTCCTGTACAAAACGAAGCTTACGGCTAATGATGAGGGAAATCATTGGGACAGGATCCAGGAGTGATGTCGGGGAGGTTAACTACCC
>NW_021680537.1:86343-91163 GCF_001412515.2 Diachasma alloeum
GGGGGGGGGGGGGATTTTTTTTTACTAAGGGAGAAAAAATATCGATGAGAATTTTACGAAACACATTTCGTTCAAAAGCAGGAGACAATTCAAAGCACATCCTGCGTTTCTTTTCCCCAATTAAAATTGAAAGTAAAATACTTTTTTTTTTATTATATCCAAGTCTTCGATTTTTTGGTACATAAAAAAGATGAGTGATGAGTCTCTGGAAGTAACACTTGGAGGCTAAATAACCTTTCTGGGAGTTACTTTTAATTATATTAGTGAACAGAATTCATTTGAAAGAGTAAAGAATAATAAGAAATGTCGAAATTTGAACCCATGAAAATGTAATGGACATTATATTATTTATTACATAATAAGCTAGTTATATATGAATTACAACCTTTTAATTATCCGTCTACTTCTATCACAGTAACATAGTGCGAACTAAATGGTAAGGATTAAATGAAGATCCTATATGGAAAGGAAACAATGATGGTAGTAATCCCCAAATGATGGAATTCAGAATATACATGGATATTATTATAGAAGCTCAGACCATTTATTCCTTCTACTGTCGGTGTCAAAAGTAGAAACCACTCGAAATAAACGTCTATAACTCAGTGAGAAAAAATCGTAAAAATATGAGACCAAATACACTGTATAATATAAGTATTTCGCTTCCCCAATACGGAGTTTCAAGTAATTAATTTGATTAGTTTATTTATAATCGCTGTGAGAAGCCGAAAAACCCCCCGATTTTCAGGGTCCGTAAAAGTCGGCAAACTTTGAACCGCTAGCAAACGTACGAAAATTTTTTTTTCAAAATCGTCAATTTTTTCAGAGATTTGTATAACCCCTGAGAAGCCAACCAGGGAAGAAAAAGATCGAAATTGCGATAATTATTCATTTTATTTATAGAAATGTCGACTGCGGCTATTTCGTTGTAGAATTGCCGAGCCGACCTGAAAAAAAAACAATGCATTTGGAGTTCAATGTAAAACACTTTCGGTCAATAGTTTTTCAATAAACAATCTCCGTTGATTTTTAAAAAAATCAAGAAAATTTGTCAAAAAAAGTGCTGTTAAAACGATCATAACTCGTTATGGGGTTTATGGGCCCCCTCACCGCCAGTCCCTCAAAATTAAAAACATATGTGCGCCCGGCTACCTTTTTCAGGGGCATCGATACCAGTTTCAGCCGTTTGGGCCCTCTGGGGCGCCAATATACTGTACCCTGCTGCTTTCCCATTAAAAAAAAATACGAACACGAATATTTTTTTTTTTAATCATTATATAATCTTAGCATATATATATATAAACGAAAAAAAAAAATTCAAATAGAATTAAAATTTGGAGAGAAAAAAAAAAAATATATATATATATATATATATATATATATTTATATATATATATGCACAGCGTACATATACGCCTCCATATACACTAGATGTGGCTATCCTACTCGCCTTTTCTCTGAGAGGCCACTGCGTCAAATCGGAGGCGACTACGTCTATTTGATGTAGCGGAGGCCAGTTGTAATTGCGTGCAAAATGTATATATATATATGCCAATATGTTTCCGAGCATACCCATAATTATTTTACTTTAGGGAAAATTACGTAATTCTATTGTAATATTAATATTCTAATAATGATTTCACTCAGGTTCAACGGTGGAGACATGGCAGTGGTCATGATCGCAAAAATGAAGTAATGATTATATGCGGTTCTAAAAATGTTTTAGAAGGAGTTCTGCGATACTGTTGATTTAAAAATTCACTTGAATAATGAATTTGAAAATATTAAGTCATCATTTTCTTCCTGCAAAACAACATAGAGGAAAATTTGTCAAATATTGGTATAGTTTTCTATCTTCAAAAATTTAATTTTGTCGAGACTGCTCATATGGTTTTCTTATGATTCAAAAGACCAAATCTTTTTTTTTTATTTTTTCTCCAGTTTTGTTACTCATTACGTCAATTCTTCTGTTTCTTGATTTTTTGACGAAATTTTTGGTTTCAGTAGAGGTAAATTTTTTCCACATTTTCTGACATGTGCTTCCGATAGAAATTTTCAGTTCTTCCAATTGAGTATGGTTTCAATTAGCTCACACCATCGGAAATGCTTTAAAAATGCCAAAAAGAACCAAATTGCACTTTGTACCGTCTTCCCCAACCATGATTGCAGATTTTATTTTCTCCTTGCCCACAGTGACCTTTTTTACAAAACATACTGAGAAATCAAAGTGGCACTCCGATCCTTTCTGTCCAAAATTGATTTTAGAAAATATATTTTTTTAACTATTTCAATTTTTGAAATCTTCCATTAAAAAATTGATAACTACTGACACTAAAAATTTCGTCAAATACTCAAGGAATAGAAAAATTGATGTAGTCAGCATATCAAAACTGGAAAAAATTGAANTTTAGAAAATATATTTTTTTAACTATTTCAATTTTTGAAATCTTCCATTAAAAAATTAATAACTACTGACACTAAAAATTTCGTCAAATACTCAAGGAATAGAAAAATTGACGTAGTGAGCATATCAAAACTGGAAAAAATTCAAAAAAAAAATCCGTGCGGATCTTGCTAATAATAAGAAAAACCATATGAAAAGCCTCAACGAAATTAAAATTTTTAAGGTACAAAACCATACCAATATTTGGCGAATTCGCCCATAGATTGAATACATTAGCGTAGTTCTAAGGGGTAACATGTTAATATTGCCTTATTAGGTATTGAACTATCGCATTATTGATTAATTTTTGAAGGAAATACCATAGAATCTTTTCCTTCGGAAAGGTTCACATTTTTCATGCAATCCGTGGATGAATATGGTAACTCTATTTATGTCAAATTCCTCCGGTGTGTCACATTGAAATGTAAGCATAACGCTATTGTATTACAGTCCCTTAAATGAGTTTCCACGAAAATTTTGGAATTTTCGTAAAGCAGGAATTATTCAACAGTTATTCAAATAATAGTCCTCCGTCAGCGGGGATCCATTTATTGCAAGTAACGTCGGCAAGTTTGCATGAATCGACTCAATAATGAGAATATTTTCCAAGAATATGGGTGATTTATTAATATTTCGGGGTTCATTCTTGTCTGCCCGTCCCGTTTCCTATCGAGTGACTAACGGGGGTAGAGCTGAATTGACACGAAACATACTCTTTTCTCATAGCGAATATTCATTTCACAATTAGTTCTCGTCGAGGACTGTTGGAAAGATTCCTTAAAAATATATACCTGTTATAGTGATAGTACCTGTGAATAAATCGTTATTTCTACTGAGTGAATTTCTGTGGATATAGTTTAGCATGTCGCAAAAAGTGTTAAACAATGTGGACTTCACTCTGCATGAAGCTGGTGGAGGGGGGGATTGTTTATTCCAAGTATTAGCGCTCGCCCTTAGTGATGGAAATATACGTCAAAAGCATGAACGGATTCGTAAAAAAGTAGTTGATTACATCGTAGCATCGTAGGGAGAATATCAAATATTCGTTTCGGACTGATAGCAGGGTTATGTATGAGAATGTGGCAGAAATGGATATGAATAACAATAACAACGAGCATGTTTTGAATGATTGTGTAGATCAGCCATCAGATACTTGCTCAGACTGCGAGTCTACTTACGATAATGAGCGTCAAAATGGAAACAATCATTCGTCCGACACATCAAAAAATTTAGGTAAACCATTTTCAGTAAGAGAGAAGAAATTTATCCTTGCTGCATGGGATTTATGTAAAACGTTAATAAAATCCGATAATGTTTCCAATAAGAATGTGCTTGAATTGACGGCAAGTAAATTGGAAATTTCCGTGAGTACCATTCAACGCGTAGTTCGCGAATATAAAGATTACGGTTTTTTCTCAGAGCCAAAAATAAAAGACGGGCGTCCTCCCATTAAATGTGATGAATTCTTTTTAGGGATCATACGCAGATGTATTCTCGATTTTTACGTTAACAAGACATATCCTACCATGAGTAAATTGCATGCAATACTGACAAAAGATGTCCCAGACTTTCCCGAAATTAGTGGCTCTACTTTGTGGCGATTGGTTGAAAAAATGAATTTCAAATATGCTCGTTATAATAGAAAGCCAGCACTCATGGAAAGTGCAACTATTGCGCGTAAACGTCAGGAGTATTCAACTATGATGAAATATTATAGAGACCATGGTTTCAAAATTTGGTTCACTGATGAAACATGGTGTGGGGCGAATCACGCGAGAAAATATGGATGGGTAGAGATTACTTCTTTGGCAAATCAGATTGATAACTTTGATTATTACCGATCACGAGTTCAACACGTTGCTTCCCATCGAGGAGGCTTTTTGGTTCCATCGGGATCAGGGAATAGAGTTATAATTACGCACATCGGTAGTGAAGACGGTTTTTTGGACGGAGGTATGGATTGTTTTATCGGGAAAAAAGGAGGTAATTACGAACAATGGTTCAGGAAAATTCTCCAATTGTTGCCTCTGAAATCCGAAATAGAAATTGATTTGGCGCTGTATCACACGATGATTGACCCGGAGAAACGCAATCCTACGAAAGCGTGGTTGAAATCGGACTTAATACAATGGCTTGTCAAGAGAAATGTACGCAGGCCGGAAGGAGTTGATCGTTTCGAGTCATTAACAAAAAATCGATTGTACAATCTCGCCAAACCTCATTTCTTCCCCAAATCTTATCTTTTGGATAAAGTAGACGCAGAATATTGCGTAAAATTATTGTGGCTCCCCGTCGCTCACTGTGAATTCAATGCAATCGAATTAATATGGGCGAATGTTAAAAGTCGCGTCGCACTGCAAAATAATACTTTCAAAAT
>NW_021680537.1:91539-101086 GCF_001412515.2 Diachasma alloeum
TTTTTTTTCAGGTCGGCTCGGCAATTCTACAACGAAATAGCCGCAGTCGACATTTCTATGAATAAAATGAATAATTATGGCAATTTCGATCTTTTTCTTCCCTGGTTGGCTTCTCAGGGGTTATACGAATCTCTGAAAAAATTGACGATTTAAAAAAAAAATTTTTCGTACGTTTGCTAGCGGTTCAAAGTTTGCCGACTTTTACGGACCCTGAAAATCGGGAGGTTTTTCGGCTTCTCACAGCGATCATAAATAAACTAATCAAATTAATAACTTGAAACTCCGTATTGGGCAAGCGAAATACTTATATTACACAGTGTATTTGGTATTTATTTTGGTATTTGGTATTTGGTCTCATATTTTTACGATTTTTTTTCACTGAGTTATAGACGTTTATTTCGATCGGTCTCTACTTTTGACACCGACAGTAGGCAGGAATCTATTCTGTATTTAGCGTGCTGTCATCACATTCTTGAACTTCTTCTGAAAGCAGCTTGGAAATCGGTAATGGGATGTACTTCTGGGCCTGACGTTACGATCTTCAAGAGATTCTAAGGGCAGTGAGAGAACGTTAATCGAGAAGAATTTTCACCCGGAATTCACGATGACAAAGTAAAGAAAGCTTTGGTTCGTGATAGGACAGGAATCCTCGCTTTTGCTGAATCACAATTGAAGGTTAGTTATAACGTATGTTTATATTTAAACAATTTATGTCCTCATATTTCCCATGCTTATCATAGTCCAAAAGTTCAAATTGCAACGTTAACCAACTAAAATACTTTTCTGTTCATTTCATAGGATAAAATCATACTGATGGACTGCCGGGAGTTTCTCGAACTAGTGATAATGTTTATGGGTGGCAATTTGATAGGTGGCAATCAGTTTCGAACTTTGGTTCCCATTCATCATGCTAAATAGATGACTAAAGCGATTTATTCTCTCAAGATTTTTTTGTTCAGAGACCAGTTTCATCTGACACCCAGAGAAATATCCGGCTTAATAGATATGTGCATTTTCATTGTCTCTTTATACCAGAAGGCTTGGTTCACAGCATCAAATGCAGTTACAGTTCCAAATAACGATTTCAATTTGTTGAAACAGTTAGCAGCAAATGCCATTTCTTTTAGTCCTGTCTCGTCAAACATCTGGAAAGCTGTATTTGACAAGTTACTGACTCACCTCTGGTATTTATCGGACGAATTAATTGCTTTCGACTTTTTCGATAATAATGTAAGTGTAGAATGCAAGAGAAAGATGTGCCAGGCCATCAAATCTCGTTCTGTTCTCGATAAAGATAAGGAGAAGAAAACGGTAATTCAAGATCCATCATTGATCTCAAAATTCAGCTTAGATTCATTCGTAACTACGAATACGATTAGATTTTTTTTTAATTTTGAGGATAGATTGTAGTTTTTTGAATAGTGATCCAACCACATGGGGAGATAGAGATGATTTTGCCACAGCTTACTTACGAAAGATGAAACCAGCAAACAACAGTTAATGTTAGTTGTTGATGAATTCCGGAAATTATCATCGAAGTGCTTAAGGGGGTCATCCCATGTGGCGGCCGGTTTTTGATGCTATATTTGGGAATTTTTTGTGGGGAAATGAACGAAGTGACAACATCGAAATTTTTACTACATATTTATTGGCATTCCAAGATAACACTCTATTTTTTTGGGACAAAACTCATTGACCCATGACGAGCTATCCAGCGGCAAAGTCAGTCATGAAAAAAAAGGGGTAAAACGGTATACATGATTCCGAGAGTACTGATGATCTGAAATTAAAAAATAAAAAAGGTTCTCAATCTGTGAAGGTTCAGCTATCGGCTGAACTAGGATTTTTCAAAAACATCAAAAATTGAATTTTTGGCAGGCTCTTGAAATTTTTTTTATGAATTTTGGTGTTTTTTTTCGACTATTTCCTTTAAAAAAAAAAACTAGTTTAGATATCGCAATTGTCCTATTTCAGCAGATGCATAGACATCTACTGAGTAACTCCTCCAAATTTTGTTGAAATCCGTTCACTAGATTTCGAGTTATCGTGTCAGCCAATTTCGAAAATGCAGTTTCGAGAAAAACGCGTTCGAAGAATTCACATACCATTATCCGGTATTGAGTGTTTGGCCCAATTCACTGCTATAACTTTCGAATGACTTCGAATATCGAAAAAATACTTCGTACACATATTCTACGATATATATAGATGGAATTAATGTAAAAAAAAACCGATTTTTTCAACTCGACACATGGGATGACCCCCTTAAGAGAACAACTGGAGCTTTCGTTACAAAAATATTTAAATAATCAGTCGACTGAGACTTGAAATTTCGACTCGATCAGTTCCATAGTTTCTGATACTTTATTTAATGAGTGAATACTTAATTTAATTATAAAGATAGATATAGAAATTTTTAATGAACAATGTTGGTCGGAAAACGTTCAAAAAATTGAGCCATGCTACAATTCGATCGATCGAATAGTGAGTGGAATAATATCGATTTTATATTTCGTGGAGAACTAATTTGCGGCATTGCGTCGCGTTCCCATGAGCTTATCGCATGAACCTTCAGAGTTGCAAAAAATGTCACTCGTTGAAATTTGTATAGTTTTTTATGTCGAACATTTTTTATTTGAATTTTTTTTCTCTATCTCGAACCGTTTTCACAGTGAGCTGTACGGAGTGCGTGGCGGACCGCGCGCGAGTGTGTCGCGCCCCACGTTTTGCTTTCAGTGGTGATAAGTCAATAAGTATGGAAGATGGAAACAAGTTATAAGATAAAATTTATGTATTTTTGGACCAGGAAGATTTTTTATTTGATTTTTTTTGGACGTTTTTTTCTAACTCCCACCGTTTTTGCGAAATCGCCTTATAAACAATCAAATTATGTGAAACCTACTGGACCTGACATTGGACACAGAACATGGTACAGCGTATGGACTATGAGATATCGCATTTAATGAAGAATCCCTTTTTGTATTATTTTCTATTCATCAATATATTTTTATTTTCCCAATTTTGTATAATTTGACAATATAGTTTTTCTTGTATAATTAGATCGAAACGTTACTACCAATGCCATTGGTAGGAAATACGAAAAAGATTTTATAATAATGCATTTGACGAAACCTTGATAATGTCCGGATAGGAATGATCACCTACTTGTTGAAATGAAGATGAAAAAGACAATACCCCCCCAAAATGATATTTAAATTTTTAAGAAAACATTGAAAATGATGGACCTAAGAAATGAAGTGGGCAAATTTCCGACATACAAAAAAACTTAACTCACTGCAAATTAAGATATTTTACTTAATCAAGCTTTGCAAGGATCGATGTAGTATGTAGAATTCAAAAATGTAAATTTATTAATAAAATTATGGAAAAGTAAAAAAAAAATTCACGGAAAACAAAAAGGTGTAGTTATTTATTGAGTGTTATAAAAGGCTTAGTCTCGTCCGAGAAAAGGTTCGGCCAGTTGGCCGACCCTCTCTATTTCAGTTTATGGCTCTCATTAGGAGCACCGGATAATCCCTGTCCAGAAATTTCAACGTTTCCTTTTGCATTTTTCTTCGTTCTGCAATGAAGGAAAATACTTCTCTCTTTCTGAGATGATAATAGGATAGTTGAATTACCATATGGCGAAATCTGGAAGGAATTGGACAACTTGAACGGCTTTTACATGCCTTCAAAAACTTCTATTTTCAGTGAAAATCTGACTTTTTTATGCAATAAAAAATGAGTTGAAAAATACAAAAAAATATTCCTACTATTCATCAGGTCTCTGCAAATGATTTTGTGGTGGAATCTGGATGAAATTTTGATAATTTCCTCACCTAATCATGAATCTAAACTTTATCATTTTCTTTATGTGTATGTTATCATCAAAAATTTTTAAAGCCATGTGCAATCATGAAAATCATTGCAAACAAGCAGGGGTTCGAGCCTTTTTGGCCGAACCCATCTGACCGTTACTTTATGTGTTATAATTCTTTTTCTTTCTTTCATTTCTACCAATTCCATTGGTAGTAAGCTTCCGAATGGGATAGAAGGCATTCGGATAGAAGGCATCGAAACAAATATTTTGAAAAAAAAAATTGAAATCGGTTACATAGTTTTTAAGCTATTGCACATAAAAGGTTTTCAGAGAAAGTCGAATATTTCGGAAGCTACCTATGCAATTGAGCTTATTTTCAATAGGAAGGATTGTTATCATGAGAGGACAATGAGGTGGCGATGGACATTGACACCGACAGACATGGTCGCCAAACTTCGTATTTTTACGTTTCAAACCATTCTACATAATTTCCAATCAAAATTAGAGAATGTGAAAACAGCACGATTACAATGCTCGGAAGCAAAAATTGGAAAAAATCCACATCATTGTTTTATTTTATGCACGATCGAATAAAGGTTGTTGAGCCAAATTTCAAATTTTCATTCCGTAGGCCTATGAGAAATGAAAACAATTACTGTGAGATTATATCTAGATGGACAATTTTTCAGCATATGGCCCGAAAGAAATCCATAAGACGTGAAAGTGATTAGGAAAGGTGAAGAACCTAAAACAACACCAATAGGACGCCGAGTCTAGTATTCTTGAAAACCCACCCAGACCAAAGCGACGTCGCCAGTCAGATCAAAAGCTAGCAGAACTGGCTCGGCCTCTCAGCTTCCCCTCAGCTTTTCGCGACAGTAACGAACTGGGTTGCGGAAGCCCTTCGGTCGCGAGGGATAAGGGTGATAGTATATCTGGACGATTTAGACAGCCGAGGCTCTGCAGTTACTGGAGTATCTCGGTTGGAATGTCAATTATGGTAATTATGGGCCCTGGCAAAAGATCGTTTTCTGGGCCGCCATTTTAAGTCGCAGCGTGTAACAATGCTCGCATGACTCTCTCGAGCACACACACGCACCGTCAACGATTCGCAACCCGCAGACATTCTCTCGCGTATGCGATGACAGCTATGAGAGCTGGGGAGAGAGGGGCTAACCTCTCGCCTTCCTGACTCCATACCGCGGCCTGCAGACATTCTCTCAGTCTGGCGATGACAGCTAGGGCAGCTGGGGAGAGAGGGGCTAACGTCTCTCCATCCTGACTTCGTATTACGGCATGCAGACATTCTCTCAGGCCCTCGATGACAGCTGGGCGAGCAGGGGGGGAGAGACGCTTACTCCTCTCCTTCCTATTTTCGTACGTACCCTGCAGACATACTCTCACGCACGTGATACCAGCTATGAACGTTGTGCAGGGACTATCTAACCTCTATTTTCATTTGTTTTCCTGCTTCAGGAAATGTTTGATCTAGAGCTCACTAGATACAGGTCAATCGGAAAAGGCTGCATAGCCTAATTACATGCATGAATTTCAGACGGCTAAGAACAGAAGAGAGCTCCTCCTCTCTGAACTGAAAAACCCTAATGTTAAGGCAACTCTACGCACGATTCCGCGAGGAAAAAGAATGATCGTCCCAGATGCTCCTTTCGACCAGCTCGAAAGATCGTCTCCGGAACTCGAATTGCATTAATCTCCAAGCCACCACTCAGTTCAAAATTGGAAACATTTGGGGTTCACTACGCAGGTTTCCTCTCAGATGTCTCAGAAGGTCAAGTCCCTGCTCGAACAGGGCATCGTCGAACATCCCAGGATCTCTGGACCGAGCTTCATTTCCAGATTTTTTCTCACAAGGAAAAACAACGGAGCTATGAGGCAAATTTGCGATCTACGAAACCTCAATACTCACGTCAGCGCCCGCAAATTCCATTTAATCTCTCACTTCAGGTTGTCAACAGAGAACTAGATTGGTGGTCAGAAGCCGCAGCCTCAGCCACCTCTATCCACAAGGGCCCAATCACCGCCTATCTTACGACAGATGCGGCAGATGCAGGGAGCCCAGGTAATGAGATCTATCTGTCGGGGAACTGGTCCCCCAGACAAATTGGATGGCACTCGAACATGAAGGAGATGTACGCAGCCCTCCAAGAACATGGCCAGACCCTTCGGAATGCCCATGTGTTCCTCCAGACCGACAACAGCACGCTCGTGGCTTACGTGAGAAAGGAGGGAGGGACCAAGTCAATCGGTCTCCTAGATCTGACTTTCAAAGTTCTACAGTTGGTAGGCAGCTTGAACATAACTCTTTCCGCTGCCTACCTTCCCGGACGCTTCAACGACATAGCGGACCGGCTCTCACGCGGCAAGCCTGTTTCAGAGTGGCACCTTCGAAGTTCCTTCATGGAAATCGTCTTCGACAAGTGGGGTCAGTGCGAGATAGACCTCTTCGCATCAGCAGAGTCAGTAGTTGTCAGAAGGTATGTCTCACGAGACTCAAGAGACTCGAGGGCCGTATTCACCGATGCCTTCAGCCGCTTCTGGGATTACCAGCTGGCCTGGGTCTTTCCTCCCGTCAGCTTCATCCCCAGGTTTCTAGCACACTTGAACCAGTGCAGAGGTCAATACCTTCTGGTAGCTACCACCTGGCGCTAAACATTCTGGTTTCCAGATCTGGAGAACAGGGCCCTAGAACCATCTTGGCTAATCCCCGATCTTCGGAAGGTCCTAGTAGATCTCACCACCAACCAGCCACCTTCGGAGCAGCGAAGGTTCGGACCATCGTCTCGATCTGTGAATTTGGAGAGTTGGGGGTGGCAGAGATTTGTAAGCGACTGGACTCCTCAGGAGAGAAAACTGGGTTGAAACAAGCTGGCGTAAGTCCACACAACAGACTTATAGTATACCCATTTGCAGGTGGTTAGACTGGTGCAATTCTAACCAGGTCGACCCATATTCTCCAAGAGGTGCTGATTTAGCCCGATTTCTCGCGGGCACCTTTGTCTCTCGGCGTCTTTTACATAACACCATGCTCCTATACCGATCAGCAGTCTCAACGTTCTGCTCCGGCAGCGTTCAAGACAAAATTGCTTCCGATTTCTTAGTGTGCCAGGTACTCAAGGCAATTTCGGCAGCTAAACCGAGGGAAACAAGGTCTCCAATCTGGGACACTCAAGTATTATTGAAATGGTTATCCACACCGATCCAGGACCTGTCTATGTTTGAGATCCCCGCAGAACGGCAGCATTGCTACTTGTATTGTCCAGGAGGAGGATACACGACTTATCTCGCCTACATATCTCTCCAGAGCTCTTCATCGATATGGGGGATGAGATCATTTTCTGGCCAGCTTTTGGTTCCAAAACCGACAGGGCCAGTTTTCGCCAGTCGGCTGGAGACTTTCTAAGCACCCGAACAGAGAGTGCCCAATTACAGGGATCCGAACCCTTCTGAAGAGTCTCGAACCTAGAAGACCGCAAGCTCGACTCTCTATTGATTTCTATAACTGGTCCAGTGGATCCCGCTACACCAACTGGGTTCGATCAGCTCTCAAGTCTGCGGGCATCGATTCATCTCCGGGGAGCATTCGCTCAGCAGTTCCCTCTAGAAGCTGGTTAGACAACGCCCCAGTACAGGACATCTTGCAGAGAGGAAGCTGGCGATGCATGGAGACATTCTGGAGATATTATTGCAGACAGATCGAGGCGCATCACTCAGCTGTTAACTCGTCCTCAAAACTTCGTTCCAGTAACTTTAAACCAATTTAAGTTTATATTTCATTCACTCGTAAGAGAAACTTTATCTTCCTTGACCCAAGGTCAACAGCGTTAAGTTTAAGAATTGTTTGATCAGACGTTAAATGATTCTGCTAAAAGCTAGGTGTACAAGTCCAAGTTAAATTTATAATTAAGAGTGTGGATTTCATCTTTCCTACTACATTAAAATAATTCCTGTGAACCTACAGTCCCTCCACATCCTGCAGGTTCTCACATAGCATTGAGTTTTACGTAGTCGCCAATAGATAACAAACATGTCTCTCATTAGGGATGCCGTATATCGGCCAACGGCATATAATGCTAATGTTTTGCACTCCAACAAAACACGGACTATGTGCCAAAGCCGATACACGGCATCCCGGTATCAGTCTTACTGGCTCTACTCGCCGCTATGAAGTTAGACGCGGTTGACTCGCGCCTCCAGGCGACCACGCAAGTGCGTAACTCAGTCGAGTGGCATTCCGATGGTAAAGAGGGGTAAAGGGAGCCCCAAGGGGCGGGAACTATGACAGCTTCTCTCATTATGGATGCCGTGTATCGGCTTTGGCACATAATCCGTGTTTTGTTGGAGTGCAAAACACTAGCATTTTCATGATGGGTAATTGCTAAATTATTGATCCCCAATGCGATTATCGATTACAAATCCAAATTTGTTATCACTAATTATTCCGACGAGTCTCGAACCCGGAACCATAACATTACTAATCCTACGCCCTAACCACTAGACTACGGCGCAATTGTGCTGATTCATGCTTCGTATTGTCCATATCATCTTTTCCAGGATATTTTTTTTCAGCACAGTTTTTTTGGCTCAATTATTTGAATAGGTAATTATAATCAATGATTCGATAGTGGAAATGAAAATCATAGAAAATAAGGGAGACTGGGGCAAAATGAAACGGAAAAATATGTATAATGACTATACTATCTATACTATAGTACTCATACTCGCGGTGACGGACGGTAACCATTGTAAGCAGGGTGCGAAGTATTCCACGCTTGACATTCCTCAAAATGTGGAATTTCATAGCTCGGCAAGTATGAAAAATTTTTATCTGACTAGAGATATCGATACCTCATTAAATACTCGGCGGTGAACATGCGGGTTGGGGAGGAATTTTTGTACTCGATATATATCGGAAACGGCCATTTCCACATGGTTGTTCAACGTCGAGATTCTATTGCATATATATATCTTGATATATCTTGAAATGCTTTCGCACTACTGTCGGTGTCAAAAGTAGAGACCACTCGAAATAAACGTCTATAACTCAGTGAAAAAAAATCGTAAAAATATGAGACCAAATACACTGTGTAATATAAGTATTTCGCTTGCCCAATACGGAGTTTCAAGTTTTTAATTTGATTAGTTTATTTATAATCGCTGTGAGAAGCCGAAAGACCCCCCGATTTTCAGGGTCCGTAAAAGTCGGCAAAATTTGAACCGCTAGCAAACGTACGAAAATTTTTTTTTTTAAATCGTCAATTTTTTCAGTGATTTGTATAACCCCTGAGAAGCCAACCAGGGAAGAAAAAGATCGAAATTGTGATAATTATTCATTTTATTTATAGAAATGTCGACTGCGGCTGTTTCGTTGTAGAATTGCCGAGCCGACCTGAAAAAAAAACAATGCATTTGGAGTTCAATGTAAAACACTTTCGGTCAATAGTTTATCAATAAACAATCTCCGTTGATTTTTAAAAAAATCAAGAAAATTTGTCAAAAAAAGTGCTGTTAAAACGATCATAACTCGTTATGGGGTTTATGGGCCCGCTCACCGCCAGTCCCTCAAAATTAAAAACACATGTGTACCCGGCTACCTTTTTCAGGGGCGTCGATTCCAGTTTCAGCCGTTTGGGCCCTTTGGGGCGCCAATATACTGTACATTGCTGCTTTCCCATTAAAACAAAAATACAAACACGAATATTTTTTTTT
>NW_021680537.1:101493-104568 GCF_001412515.2 Diachasma alloeum
AGGAAAATTTGCCAAATATTGGTATAGTTTTGTATCTTCAAAAATTTAATTTTGTCGAGGCTGCTCATATGGTTTTCTTATTATTCCAAAGACCAAATCCTTTTTTTTCATTTTTTCTCCAGTTTTATTACTCATTACGTCAATTCTTCTGTTTCTTGATTTTTTGACGAAATTTTTGGTTTCAGTAGAGGTAAATTTTTTCCACATTTTCTGACATGTGCTTCCGATAGAAATTTTCAGTTCTTCCAATTGAGTATGGTTTCAATTAGCTCACACCATCGGAAATGCTTTAAAAATGCCAAAAAGAACCAAATTGCACTTTGTACCGTCTTCCCCAACCATGATTGCAGATTTTCTTTTCTCCTTACCCAAAGTGACCTTTTTTACAAAACATACTGAGAAATTAAAGTGGCACTCCGATCCTTTCTGTCCAAAATTGATTTTAGAAAATATATTTTAACTATTTCAATTTTTGAAATCTTCCATTAAAAAATTGATAACTACTGACACTAAAAAATTCGTCAAATACTCAAGGAATAGAAAAATTGATGTAGTCAGCATATCAAAAATGGAAAAAATTGAAAAAAAAATCCCTGCGGATCTTCTCAATAATAAGAAAAACCATATGAAAAGCCTCAACGAAATTAAAATTTTTAAGGTACAAAACCATACCAATATTTGGCGAATTCGCCCATAGATTGAATTCATTAGCGTATTCTTATTATTATTATTAACCACTATCACTCATTAATACGATCATTCAAGTATCAATGAGTTCTGCAAAATGAACTTCAAATTCATTACGACAGCAAATTTTTGAATAAGAATTGAATGATATTCCAGTATTCGTTCCAAAATTTTGGGACCGAATATAGGAAATAATTTATTTTTGGGGTCATGACCACTGCCACGTCCCCGTCGTTGACCCTGGGTAATGCTAAGAACAGTGGATGAGTTTATATTTAAAAATAACAAATAATAATTAATTGTAGCCACATGTTTCAAATGATTAATATTGATGAAACCCATTAGTACGTATAATTAATGATACAATTATTAAAAAGAAAAATATTCGTGTTCGTATTTTTGTTTTAATGGGAAAGTAGCAATGTACAGTATATTGGCGCCCCAAAGGGCCCAAACGGCTGAAACTGGTATCGACGCCCCTGAAAAAGGTAGCCGGGCGCACATGTGTTTTTAATTTTGAGGGACTGGCGGTGAGCGGGCCCATAAACCCCATAACGAGTTATGATCGTTTTAACAGCACTTTTTTTGACAAATTTTCTTGATTTTTTTAAAAATCAACGGAGATTGTTTATTGAAAAACTATTGACCGAATGTGTTTTACATTGAACTCAAAATGCATTGTTTTTTTTTCAGGTCGGCTCGGCAATTCTACAACGAAATAGCCGCAGTCGACATTTCTATGAATAAAATGAATAATTATGGCAATTTCGATCTTTTTCTTCCCTGGTTGGCTTCTCAGGGGTTATCCGAATCTCTGAAAAAATTGACGATTTAAAAAAAAAAATTTCGTACGTTTGCTAGCGGTTCAAAGTTTGCCGACTTTTACGGACCCTGAAAATCAGGAGGTTTTTCGGCTTCTCACAGCGATTATAAATAAACTAATCAAATTAAAAACTTGAAACTCCGTATTGGGTAAGCGCAATACTTATATTACACAGTGTATTTGGTCTCATATTTTTACGATTTTTTTTTCACTGAGTTATAGACGTTTATTTCGAGTGTTCTCTATTTTTGACACCGACAGTAGATTATAGATGTATTGGCTGATGCACCATTTGGTTTTTTTCATACTTATATTATTTTAGTATTTCATGCAGATTTCAGAGTTTCTTAAATACTTAACAATATAAGTAATGTAAGCAATGCATTCTCCAAGTAATCGTGTCACCCTTGGGCCAATTCCCAGTCTCCTTAAAATAAGACCTTTGGGCCTTTTCCCTCATTTTCTTGAAAATTCCTGGGTACTGTCCCACCCGCAATAAAACATCGAAAATTCGCAAGACCACAATAAAACCCCTCTGACTGGCGACGCCACGTACCCTCAACTTTTTCCCTGACGTTACAAGTCCGAAACCTTCCCCTCTGACGTCACACAACCTAGAGTTCGCTATTCCCAAACATGGTCATGCTCATCATTTCTCTCGCTACTTTTCCTTACACCCTCAGGTACATAAAAGCGAGAACTTCCCTAATTGTAGTTAGTTATAATTTCTACACGATAAGCAGAACCTCTTGTATCTCAAATTTCTCGAAGAGTATCAGTTCAGTGAAATGATACTCACTCGATTCTGGTTTAATTGGCACTGATAACAATAAAAGAATCCTAGAAGGAGTAGGAAAATTTTTTGTTCATTTTTTACATTTGATAATTCCGGTTGGTAAACAGGTCAACGGAACAATTACACCAAGGTGCGCCAAGGATGTTTGAATCTTCAATTTGACCACACAACTCTTTTTTGTGACAGTTTTGGTGCAAAATTAGGGGAAATTACATGAATAACTGGTATTTGAAAACAACTCATCAAGATGAACAAGTTTAATTGGGATGAAAAATGCGGTTGTCATTTTAAAAAAAAACACTTTGTGCTTGCAGCTTGCAAGCATGAGCTTGAAAGCTCAAAATAATGAATCCATCGAATGTCCCACTCGAAATTCTACAATTTTTGTATTAAACCTTTTTTTGTTACTCGCCCGCCTTGGGAGATATTTCGCCGCATTTTTTCAAATGGGACACCCTGTATATAGGGGAGGGGGCTGTTGTGGGATTTTATTGATGGGGAAAGGGAAGAGATTTTTCCTCACTGATGCCCATTTTGAGCCTTTTTTCAGCCTATTTTTAGACGGTAAAATCAATTATGATCTTAGTTTTGAGGCTTTCGCGGCCATTATTAATGACGTGGTTGGCTTCCGGATGGATGCCGCGTTGAGTTTCAGCATTGCGCCGACGTTTCGCAAACATTGCAGTCTGCATCTTCAGGGCTATGAGCTCCGATTCTGAGCTCCGATGTGTGGGGGCAGTCCTTATATACCTTCCCTTGTGGTGGTGGG
>NW_021680537.1:104969-143557 GCF_001412515.2 Diachasma alloeum
ATACCGAGAGGGTTTGGAGATCCATAAAAACCCTAACAACCTCAACAGGGACAGAGGATATCAAGTGAACCCCATTTGGAAAACCGTCCTCCCGGTTTTTTAATTGACCAGCTGATCAATTAAAAACATATGATTGGCTGACCCCCCCCCCTTCCCCTTCTCCCACCACCACAAGGGAAGGTATATAAGGACTGCCCCCACACAGGACTGCCCACACTCCTTTGGAGACGATAGGTTGAGGATAATGGCACTGGATTTCGAAGAGACACATTACGGCTCCTAGGAGCGTAGGTGCTTACCTACGCGCCGCGGTGCTTATCTACGCTCCGCGAAACAAAACGTACAGCGCCTCTAACGTCCTTTGTCGTAACTTACCGGTAGGGTGGCGGACGGGTGAACACAAAAACGTGACTGAAAGTGTGAAAGAAATTAAAAATCGAAATGAATCGTATTATACTGGAAACTCAAGAGGAAATACTTTCTCTCGATATGTTCGACGAAGAAGATGAGTCAAATGACTCCATTGCATCATCTCACGTTCACTCTCTGAATTATCAAGACATTTCGGGGACTGACCATAACCCCAACAAAGATACATCATTCATCCCCGATGATGTTTTGGATAATGCAAAAAAGGCTGAATCCTATTTAATTGCCACAAAGTCCGAGAAAGCGTATAAAAGAGCGTACAACAATTTTAAGAATTTTTTGAACGACAAAAAAATTCAAACTATCAATAAGACAGTGCTGATGGTATACTTCCACATACTGGGAAGGGCGATGGCACCTCAATCGTTTCTCATCCAGAAACGATTACGAAACGATTTACTTAATTAAATATTTAGAAATACTGCGACAATCACGCGTATTTTGTCTCCCAAAAAAATCTCTTGTGTGCAATTTTCTAATTTTTTTCAAATTTTTTTGGAGTAAGTGGGGCAAGGGGGTGAGCTATTGTACGATCCATCATATTTTCATATGTTTGGGATAAAAGTTCATGATTATTGTGATTTTTGCTTCCGAAGGGAAGCATTATTTTTGGTCGATTTTTCGATTTTCTAATTTTCATTGCAAATGATCTAGAATGTCATGAAACGTGAAAAAATGATGTTTTTGAGGTTGCGTCTGTACGTATGTATGTGCAGAATGGCTGTTTTGGGGGTTTATTTTTAGAAATTTTAACATAAATACGGTGAAATTCGCAGATAAAAACTTGAAATTTTTACTGATGATAGCTATGAATAAGCCCCACTTTGTGGCTCCATTTGGGCTCAATCGGTCCAGTAGTTCCTGAGATATTGCCAATTGTTTAAATTTCGTTTTTCAGCTATATCTCCTCAATAAATGCACCGATTTCAACTTTTTTTTTTCAAAATATTCGTCTCGATGATCTCTACCTGAATCATTCATAATACATAGACCAATCACTGCTGAGTCTAGGAATATTGCCGTTAATCGGTTTTTTTGTGAAAAACGTTGTGCGCGCGATAACTCGATAAAAAATGTTAATATCGATTTGAAATTTGGTATGCTTGTAGCTTTTATGACATAGATGGATGGTATTTTGAATGGGCAAAATCGACCGAGCGGTTCGCGAGATATTCAATTTTTTGTAGAAATCCATTTTGGCAAATATCTCCTTAACTATTCGAGGGATTAAATTTTTTTTTTTTTTGAAATACTCGTCCCAATGACCTCCATCTGAAGCACCCATAATATATCGAACAATCGCTGTTGAGTCTAGAGATATTGCCGTTAATCTGTTTTTTTGCGAAAAACGTTGTGCGCGCGATAACTCGATAAAAAAGGTTGTTGTTGACTTGAAATTTGGTATGTTCGTAGCTTTCATGACATAGACGAATGGTATTTTGAATGGGCAAAATCGACCGAGCGGTTCGCGAGATATTCAATTTTTTGTGGAAACCCATTTTGGCCAATAACTCCTTTACTTCTCGAGGGATTAAATTTTTTTTTTTTTTAAATACTTGTCTCGATGACCTCCATCCAAAGCTCCAAAATGATAACATGAGATAGTATTTTTACAACGATAATTTTTTATAGATTGACAGGCATGGTGTTTGCCAATATTGGAGTGCAGAATATTAATGGGACAAGATTTTATGCTTTAGTCCTTTTCAACGGATATTTCGGAACAAGATCGAAATTAGTGAAAATATTAATTTACGACGAAGATGTAATTGAGCTTCTTACGAATCGATTCCCGAGGGATGAAGTTAGTTAGATAATTGTTTTGAGTATTTGATTGAAAGAAAAAAACATATGTCTTATCGAACTATAATTTGATTTCAATAGTTGATCCAAATTCGGAACGCTATTCCATATGAAAGAAGAAAAGTTGCACTATGGAATACCATCTGGAATGAGAATGATTTTTTTGAATTCGAATGGGACGTGTATTCATCAGCACAGATCAGTCTGTTTTGGAAAATACGAATGAAAT
The DNA here is from genome assembly GCF_001412515.2 of Diachasma alloeum. Classification (NCBI taxonomy): domain Eukaryota; kingdom Metazoa; phylum Arthropoda; class Insecta; order Hymenoptera; family Braconidae; genus Diachasma; species Diachasma alloeum. The sequence continues at coordinate 107,431 of NW_021680537.1, forward strand.
CGAGAGAAATAATTGAATCGGAGTAAAACCACATAATTTTACATATGAAATTTTTAAGAGGACGAAATGATTTTATATACTACGGTTGAAATAATAAAAATAAAAAATAGACGATGCACTTCTTCCCTTCGGAAGCTTATAACCAATGTAATTGGTAGCAGAAAAATGAAGACTTTTGACATAACAGTGTGGTGTCACAAGTCTTCTGTCGAATAGGGTCGGTCGCCTGCTTGTTTTTTCTATTATTTTTTCTTTTGCTTATTTGGGTTTGAATGGGGGGGCCTCGCCCCCCTCAACCCCCCTCCCCCCGGGGCCCCCTGGACCTCCATCTACGCCCCCACCGCCGCCCTTGTCGCGCCTTCGTAACGAAAAAAAGATTATGTCATTCGGCCGATGGCGTCGGATTGTGAGTCGTGCTGCAAACTTCACACTCGTCACAATCCCCCACCTATCGTCCTCATGACATAATCTACTATTATTCACCAGGTGAATGGTTGGAGCCATCTTCAGCCAAACCGGAGATCATGGGGCTTGAAACCTCACGAGTTCACATGAAATACCCCATATGTCTATTCATACCAAATTCTCAAGTAATAACTGAAGTTCTTCAAATAGTAACTTCAAATTTTCTCATCCTCACAATGGTTCGTTTTGAAAATCAATCGAATTGGATGATTAATTCCGCAGATATTCAACTTTGTGTGTAAATTTATCTCATTTCATACCTCAAAAACTACTCAATCAATTTCATTTAGCCGATAAGAACTCATCGAACAATCAAAATGGAAGCATTTAGAAGACTGCCATCAATTTATTGATCGCAAAAAACAATGGACACATTTCTAAGTAGAAAATCTCCAATCACATGCTCTCTTTCACATGCTTGTTTTTAACATTGCTCTCTTAGTATGGGGAGATGGGAGATGCATTCAATCCCCCCCCCCCGCCCCCCTGGATTAAATTGCAGGAAATTTCATGCGAATAATTTCATACGAGCTATGACGGTGACATTCCACAGGTAACCGGTCTAAATATCCAAGCAAAAATATCCGGTAAAAAATATCCCCGTCTGAAATATCCAAACCTAAAATTTCCATTAACAATTATCACCGGAGTGTATGAGTGTTTAAGTTTTCTAATTGCCAAATGATTTTAAATCTACCGCGCTCATACACACGGCAACGGCGCTGCTGACGCGGATTGATTATCGTTAGAAATCTTCGAATGGTCAGTATTCCGGCGGGAGTCCGTCCGTCAACATGCCCGGAATACTACGATTTGTTATGAGTCAAAAGAATAAGCCTCTGCTTATCCATCAAGGTTTTCTCTTTTCTGTACACTCTAAATCCATCTCTACAATTTATTGGCGATGTATTGAGCATGATAGCAAGTTCCAGTGTTCTGCAAGGATTAAAACTACTTCAATGAGACGTGTCGGTGAGGAATTTAATGGATAGAATGTGTATTCATAGATGATGGATGTATTTGTAATTATCTGAGAACGTGTTATTGTAGGTGAAACGTAATAAAATACAACGTAACCGTGTAATTTTCTGTTTTATTGTGATCTTGTGTTATATTACTCAATTTTGTGATCTTGTGTTATGTTGTGTTATATTTTTATATTGGAGATTTTGGCTTTTGGATATTTTTGGCCTGGATATTTTTTACTGGATATTTTGGACTGGATATTTAGACCTAAAACCCTTCCACAATGTCAAGGATCAATATTTTGCGATATTCGTACCCATTTTCAGAATTTCTTTTCTGAATTTCATGTAATTTTCCGCTTCTCATTGTTCTGTACAGCAGTAAATTAGCCCTGACGAGGAGTTGCATGTAGTTTAAAATTTCGGATTTTCTTCAACAGAGTTCTGGTTTGATTCGAATTATTAAACCGCAAGACCGTATATAATCTTCATCTTAGAGCCTTTTTTTGTTTTAGCTAACCACGGTGAGACCTTGATTAAAGTTATGTTAACTCTGGGTTAAGACCTCCGATTGATACGCCACGGTCGAATAGTACGTTTTGTCCAATCCTGCAAGTTTTCATATCCAATTGGTCGAGTTTATATGCGGGAAGCCTGTTTCTATGTCATGTAGCTCTGTGCTTTTCTTCTTCCTCAATTCTTTGATGGAGAAATGGGACCAAAGAATGCAGTTGTTTATCCACAGATTTTTATTGGAAATTTTAAAAAATACAGACTTCTTTCCATGAAAATCCATCTACAAAAATTATTATCGCAAGTTGATGAACAAACTCGCAGTAAACTGAGTTTCATAGAAAGTCAAAAAAATAAATAAAAATTTTAAGAGAATTAGAATTTAGAGGGAAAAAATTTCCCCTTCACCCAGCCGGGAATCGAACCCGGGTCTCCCAGATACGCGCCGGGCACTCTTACCGACTAAGCTTTTCTATCGACTCAATTTATAATTTTCTCTTCGGGCGTTTTGGATTTTTTTTTTACGTTCTGACTTTACATTTCTCTCCTCATATTTAGTCAAACTTCAGCCTCAGAGGATACTATAGTCAAAGGAGAACTCCGTTGTCCTTCTTCAAATTTTGGCTGCCAAAGTTTACGCCGCGGAGTGAACAGCTCAATAATGTAAACGATGATGCAAAACCCTGAATTTGCCGAAGGACATGAAAGTTGTTCCTCGACTCTAAATGGATTATCGATGAAGAGGTATAGTCCTAAATATTTAGTTAGGAATCTCCATGCAAATTTCAAAATAGGCTCGAATTTCAAATTGTCCAGTAGAACAATTTTGGTTGAAAAAGTATTGTTCAGCAATCAAAACCGAACTGAAACATTTCCAACACAAATATTTCCTAATTATCAGAAAATGCATTCTCTAGCTCTTGAAAAAATGGTTTACGAGTATCTACGTCATAATAAATCTAGCCCAGCAATGATATTATTCATCAACTTTATTAATTAATAACTATCGCCCAGAGCCACATGTTGGAGAGAAACTTTTGACTTACATTGTTAACGTTAGGAGAGGTATTTGTCTACAACGGTAAAGACATTATGTAAGACTCATATCATCTAAACATTTAGATGTCTGGGGATCTAGCTCCCGGTCTACTTTGGAACTTTTATGTCAACCCAAAATGCTTATTCTGTTCGCCAAGACTCAGAAATGTAATAAATACTATGGATTTACATGGAAATACTGACCAGGAATAAGTTTCATTCACTTTTCGATTATCAGTTTGTTTGTAATAAATTAACCTTGAAGAGGACCTGCACATATGGATTGAAACGGAAGCTTGTTTGACAGCAATATCTGTTGATTTACTTACTTTTTGGACCCCAAGGTTAATTACGAGCAGATCCACGCCAAAAAAGTCGATGCTGGGAATTTTGTCTCATTTTTTTCTAAAGAGATGGCGATTTGACAAAATTTTGAAAATCCAAAAATTGAAAAATATTGATAATTGAGGGAGTGATGTTCCTCGATGATTTTTTGAAGATGGCTAGTTTTTGTCGAAAGAAAATATTTTTCCAAATTGGCCTCAATATTTCTGCGGGGTTTCAAGCTATCAAATCGCCCTTTGGCACACTCAAAGAACATGAAAAACTCTTCAAAATGAGACATCATATATAGCATTATCTTCAGTTTCACGGGGTTTGTACAAGAAAACGTTTTTTATTCATTCGTTAATTATTAAGAAAGCTAATTTTTTTTTAATCTGAAATTTTCATCACAAATTGTCAAAAAAATGAAAGGAATTTTGGCGCCAATTAAAGTTTGTCTTTCGCCGTTGTTCGGCGGTTATTATTTTTTTCAGCGGAACAAGTATTGAAAATGACCAAAAACCGCTATTATTCATACAATTATTCCCCACATGACTGAATATTCCACGGAATAATTAAAAATGAATCCATTCAATGAAATTCTCGATTATCAACAAATGAGTTCTTTGAAAAATGTATTTATTTCTTTGAGAAATGATAATTTTTCACTCAAAGAATCATACTGAATATGAATAATAGAAGATTCAATGCGTCTAACCTCCACGGTTTGCTTATATTTAGTTGAATATTCACTTATTCGGGCAATAATTGCATGAATAATAGCGATTTTCTCTCATTGACATAAACTAATTGACATAATCTAATGGCCATAAACGATCTAAAGAATATTTTGCGTACGATGTAGCGATATATTATTTTTAAAAATCTTTTCTCAATTCATATATTCATGCACTCGTTATTCAAATATTAAATCTCCATTATCACATATGAAAAAATCCAATAGAAAACCTAGCGAATTCGCTAGAATATTCTATTGGAGTTCTATTGAAAAATTCTATTTGGTTTTCGCGCTCATTCTATTAGATATTCGATAAGAAAAAGTCAATAGATTTCGAATTCCTCTTGGAATTTTTCTCTTGAGATTTTTTCTATTAGAAATTATTGGGCTCAAATTTTCCAATTTTTTTCCAATGGATTTGGTTTTATTTTGCATTACAGAATCCGAGTGGAAAAAAACTTAGAAAATTGATGCCCAAACATTCTTATAGAAAAAATCTCAAGAGAAACTTCCAAACAGAAATTCGAAATCTATTCTTATCTATGCTTTTTCTTTTCGAATATCCAATCAAATCAGCGCTAAAAAACAAATAGAATTTTTCAATAGAATTCCAATTGAAATCCTATAGAAACCCCAAAGAATTCCTATAGAATTCCAATAGAATTTCCTAGCGAATTCGCTAGGTTTTCTATTGAATTTTTTTATGCGTGATTCTCGTGCTTACCCATTATAACAAAGATGAAATGCTTTGTTCCGTTTTTTTTCGCGCATTTGTTATGATTAAAATTGGTTGGCTTCGATGGTTTTCCAAATTTTATAATATGATTTGATAGCTTCAAATTTCTTTTATGAGGGTACTTAGTACTCTAAATTCAAATGGTACTTTGTACTCTATATTTTCTACTTTGAGGTTCCATACAAGTTTCTTGTTTATGTTTTCCCGGTTTTTGTGGCATGGTTTTCCTCAACTTATTCCTGTGAATTTCGTGGAAACAAATTTTTTTATGTCACGCCGTGCAATAAGTCGAGTTTATCACACACTGCGCTTCGCGCAAATAGTACATTAGAGTACAAGGGCACAAATTTCGTTTTCAACGAATGTGTGTACAGACCTCGCCTTCGGCTCGGCCTGTAAACTACACATTCGTTGAAAACGAAATTTATTACCGAGTGCTCTATAATATTTTATGTCAAGTCGTGCAGAAGTCGAGTTTTGAGCAGGCTACGCGAAGCGCAGCGTGCGATAAACTCGACTTATTGCACGGCGCGACATAAAAAATATTATAGATGACTCGGGCATAATCTTTATTTTCAACGAATGTGAGTATAGGCCTTCCAGTAGAACCTTTTCCTTCGTTTTCAGGAGTGGGAGACACGGATACAAGTGAAAATCACATAGAGAGTGGGTACCCACGGAAGGAAAAACTTATACTGGAAGTCCTACACAGGACCTCACCTTCGGCTCAGTCTGTAAACTTCACATTCGTCGAAAACGAAATTTCAGTGGCGAAGCGGTAAAGCGGGTTACGCAGTAAACCGGGTTCGCTTTTGAATATTGGCCAGTTTTTGACGAATATTTCGGAATTTAAAAGAGAGAAAAATTTTTGTCATGACCTTTTTCGTACAGCCAATTGAGGGTTATAAAAAAGGTCATGAGAAAAATTTTGCTATCTCTCTTAGATTCCGAGATATTCATCAAAAACTGGTCAAAAGTCAAAATCGACTTGAACCAGTTTACCGCTTCGCTACTGATTTGTACCCTTGTACTCTAATGGACTACTGCTTTCAAATTTAGATGCGTTTCTCGGCCTTGATGTGCTACCGACAATCCTGTAAAACAGTTGAAATCGAAATATACTATTGCGTCACTGCGAACATTACAATTGTCAGAAATATTTAGAGGTCGCTCTGTGAATCTCAGTCATCAAATATTCGATTTTGCGAATTATACTATTGATATACTATAATCTACTATTAGCGTATTTTGCCCGCCTTTTTCATCCAGATATATGAAAATAGCACGACTTGGATCCACCAAGTCAGAATTCAAATTTTTGCGCCAAGAATTGGCCTTGGACATGGCCGCCCCCTGAATGCACACTAGTAGTGACTGACGTGAACAGGTTCGTTATACAGTCGAAAAATTGGTGCGGTCCAAGAGCGCCGGGAAAATCGTTGATGGATTTATAATTCCGACACTTTCTCATAATAGGTTCAATATATTAATTATTTATTGAAAATTGAATCAGCAACATTAAATTGACAATATCTAATTATGACTAGGTAAGTCACTTGAATGTTAGATTATTTAGAGGTTAATATTTCCCTTTTCGACTACACCTTGGAACATTGGAACCTTTTCTGTTCGTTAATGTAAATGTGATCATTTTAAAAATCACTATTCTGTTCATTAATTTCATCTTCTGAAATGAGTGAAACAGTATTATTAATGAGTGGATAATGAGGCGTGAGAAGACAATTCATTCTAACCCCCATCTTCTCGTTCTTCTTTATCACATTTTCTATTTCTTTCCGTGATTATCTGAGAAACTTTAGATCTAAGGAAATGATTATTTCACAGGGCAAAAATTGAGCTGGGGGACGTAACACCGCACAATATAAAACAATTGAAGCTCCTCAATCAAGTCGTATTCCCCGTCTCCTACAATGAAAAATTTTACAAGGATGTGTTGGAAGCTGGGGAATTAGCCAAGCTGGCCTACTACAATGACATTGTGGTAATATTCTTTTTTTATTCGATTGTAGATTAAGGCTGTTTTGGTGGTTGATTGTTCGTCAGGCCAACTTTCAAGGGGAGTACAATCGAAATGTTAGGTTGGATTTCCCATGGTTATGAGAACTCATGATTTAAAAAATTGACAATAATTTTAATTCAGGAATTTGCTTACCTTTTAATTGCACTTAAAATTGCGTGTTTTGATTGTGAGAATCTATAGAAGGAAGAAGAATGAAAAAAATTGTGCTTTACACGCCTATAAATTTAATCGTTGAGAACTTCAAATCGATTTAATAAATGTGAGTTATACAACAAATTAAATTAAACCTTCAATGAAAAGAGTATATGAGGTATTCCACGCCAAATGAATCAACCGTTGACCCTCCCCCTCTTGGAAATTGATGGCGATTTTTTCTACGATTGGGGAGGATGAAAAACTAATGACGCTGAAACTATTTCAAATTTTTCCAGATTTTTTCGACGGCCCAGTTCGGAGATATGATTCTTGTTTTGTTTTTCTGTTTTTTTTTTCAATAACTCGAGTTCTATCCAACCGATTTTGACTTATTTAGCGTCAAAATTTTCCATTTTTTACTGCCTATAAGAATATTTTTAGTGAAATTTTTTTTTCGATCTCTAGATGCGCATAATAACGACTTTTCGAATAAGAAAGTTAAAAAACTTGAATTTTGCAAATTACGTCAAGGATGATTTGTTTCATTTTTTTCAGTAATTCTTATAATCAAAACAAGTATTTTGAGCTATCATACAAGTTGGGCATCGTCCTGGATCTAGTTTATTTTCAATTTTTTCGTTTCGAAATTCCGTAAATTTGGTCGTAACACATCAAAATGGCTTTGATTGACTTTGATTATAGACAGTATGAAGTGAATTTGATTGTATACCTATATATTATATATTTTTTCGATACATAGTCGAAGTCGTTTTGTAGTGTTTTGATCAAAATTTCGAAATTTCCAAAAGAAATAAAAAACATAACATAGATCTAGGAGGATGCACAACTTGAATGACAGCTCAAAAGACTTGTTTTGATTATAAGAATTACTGAAAAAAAAAATTTGAATATCAATTGTGACGTAATTTGCGAAATTCAAGTTTTCCAACTTTTTTTTCGAACATTCGTTATTATCAACATCTAGGAATCGAAAAAAAAATTACTAAAAATAGTCGTATAGGCAGTAAAAAATGGAAAATTTAGACGCTTAATAAATCAAAATTGGACAAATAGAACTCGAGTTATTGGAAAAAACGGAAAAATGTGAAAAAAATCACATCTCCGAACTGGGCTGCCGAAAAAATCTGAAAAAATTTGAGAGATAGTTTTTCAATCCCCCCGATTGTAGAAAAAATCGCCATTAATTTCCAAGAGTGTGAGGGTCAGCGATTGACTCATTTGACGTGATAGTATAGTATAGTATAGTATAGTATAGTATAGTAGCTTTTATTGGTTGTCCTGGGGTGACACACCCCCTAAGGATAAATGAAGATCATATACATTGTTGAAAGACGATAAAATATTTGTGAATATAAAAACATTGGAATGAGAGATATAACTTGGTACAATATTTTCAAAATCGATATTCGTACGGCTAAAAAAATGACTTGTGCCATTTTCTTCCTAGTTGCTAAGACAATATATTAATTGCTGCAAAATTTTATGAGTGGATTTAATAAACCGCACGTAAACTAGGCAGAACAAGATGAATTGAAGTATCAGGAAAAGAGTAAAATTAAATGCCAGGATCACGAGGTATATACCGAGATGAGGGGAAGCACTTATGAAAAAATCGTATAGAAATTTTCTATACGGATTACGTATAGAAATTCTATAGGATTTCCGTATATGATATTCAGATATTTCTATACGAATATTTTCTATACGAATTATTTCTACACAAATTTTTACATAAATATTTGTTTTCATACGAAAGATGTCTAAACGCTCCAGAGAAAAACGTAAAAAAATGTCGCAACTCCATACGAAATGTTTCTATACATGTGGCAGTGGGTCGTATAGGATCAAACCTATAGAAATCGTATAGAAATAATTTGTATAAAAAATATCCGTATAGAAATATCCGAATATCATATACGAAAATCCTATAGAAATTCTATACGCAATCCGTATAGAAAATTTCTATACGATTTTTTCATACGCGAGGTGGAGAACAAAGTGTAACACTTACCTGTCATCGTCTCAAAATTCCAATATCTCTGTTTGTAAACGAAGATATCAAGAGTTGGAGTGAATCAACTTCCACTTTTCTCCACTCTTTAGAAAACGAAGAACTCTAAAAGAAATCAGGAGGATAGAGTCTTTCAAGCCCCTCCATAAGAGTTGACCAATTTGATGTGGAATACGTCATCCAGTTCTATACCTTTAAATATGATGACAACTACTCTGTGATGTCTGTATGTCTGTATTGAGAAAAATAAATTCATAATATTGTCAAGAGGAAGTAGAATTCATTTCGAATATCACATTCTTTCAATCTTGGAGATCGAGATTTCCTTTCTTGCTTACTGTGACAAATGGAGGCTCAATGTATATTAATCATCATCTTCCAGTGTATAGTACAGTATAGGTTACCACTGATAATTCGTGGGTCATGTACTTGAGCTTCTCTACCGAATTCTGTGTCTAAATTCGATTCTTAAATTTCCTATAATTTTTTCGACTTTTCTAGTGGAGATATTAAAAAAAATAAGAGTGAAGACGTTCAGTTTGACAATGGTACATTACTTGTTGGCGCCGTTTTTTGACGCTTATGAAAAAACTTCTTCAACCATTGAACCGCACCCGGTAATGAATACAAAATGAATTCTACAAAATTTGCAAATCTTAAATAGGTCAGCGTGACCAAATTTGTAAATTGATAGTATTTCGTGACTGATGAAATTTTTAACTATGTAACTACTTGTAAATTAATAGTATTCTGTGACTTGATATATTATCTATTGTATTGGATGAATGTCAAGAAAAAAAATTAATTTGTTAGAGAAAAATATTAATGCAATAGTTTGTTGAAAGTTTTAAGCAATTACGTCCATGAGAAAATACATGTATATAAATACAGGTGTGTACAAAGTATAGTATATAAAAAAATACGGAAAACAGAAAAATCAATCATTTGAAATAATAATTCTTTTCAGTAAAATATGCAAATTTTTTTTTTTTCGAAAAATATTCAAGTTTTGTTATTGATGACATAGCGCCAAAAAATCTATAGGAGCCACAAAATCAGCGCTCAAAAATCCTGTTCCGTTTGATAAATCAAAAGCACAAACGGAAATTATTGAAAATTCGATGAATATATCCATACAGGGTTTCACTAATAACATCCCAAGACTTTCGAAACTATCGGATTTGTCCCGATTGTTAATTTCATCGAATATTTCGTGGATTTTTTCCCGAAGGTGGAGAAAACTTATTGCTTTGTCAAATGTCCCCACTTTTCGTCTCCATATTTAACGACTATGATGTTATACAAAGAATTGAAAAGCTAAGGTGGAATTTTCAAAAGCTAGTTAGGAATTATTGAAAGCAATCTGATGTAAAAAGGTAGCAAAGATTACGCTCCGATTAACCAGAATCTGGATGTGAGAAATAATCAGCTATAATACTCCATAATTGTCAAAAAATGTTCCACAGTTTCATTGCATAGCAACAATAGGGAGAAGTTTGCAAGTGAAAAATCCCGCGCGCTCAGCACAAAGCATTTCTGTGCAAAACTTATCCCAATGGTTACTTTGTAGAGAAACATGAGAGAAATTTCAGTGAATTCTGGAGATCCAGTTGCACAGTCTATACGATTTTACAGCGATTATTTTTTGATCATTTTTTATTATGCCTCGTTATCTATAGCAACGAGAAGCTTCCTTGCAAACGCTGAGATTCTGAGAGAAAAAATAATCTCCCGATACCTCTTGAGCCTCAACATTATTCAGGTATTTCCCTGCATACAAAAAAAGTCGTCAAGTTTTTCAGGAATCAATACTCGTACTTCACACTCGTGATTTTTTAACATGAAAAACTTGCCTCCTATCAGGAAATATCCAATAACTTATAAAGCTCTCGTTGTAGCATAAATGGAAACAATAATCCGACAAATACGCCACGCACTCCAAAATGAATCAGGTATTTGTCATTTTTCTACCCTGGAAGACTTGGCATGTTTGTTGTTATCCAACGACGCCGTTGGCAAATACCCGCTAATTTTGAAGCTCCTGGGGCTTCACTACTGAAAATTTAAGTTGATTGATCTTAATAGCAGACCTTTCAATAATTGATACATAAATTTTGTTTTCACGTTTTATTAAAAACAGGTTGGCGCTGTTTGCTGTCGTGTAGACACCTCTGAGAATGCACGTCGATTATACATAATGACTTTAGGTTGTTTGTCGCCATACAGAAGACTTGGTATCGGTACTGTGATGGTCCAACACGTATTAAATTATGTTAAAAAAGATGAAAACTTCAACTCCATATTTTTGTAAGTGAATGAAACTTTTTCTTGTACATTTTGAACTTTCTTTATTGTAATTTGATATCACCCATCAATCAAATTTGTTTGTATAGACACGTTCAAGTCAACAATGAGGGGGCTATTGACTTTTATAAAAAGTTTGGCTTCGAAATTGTAGCAACGAAGCAGCAATATTACAAGAGAATTGAACCTGCAGACGCACATGTGCTACAAAAAACAGTGCATCTACAATCTGACACAAACCGACAAACATCCAGTCAGTAAATGAAGGAAATTACATTCTAGCATTTCTCTCTCTTCCTTCATTGTTTTTTAATTCAATTCCCATTTTTCATCTTCATTTTCTTCCGTTTTACTTTGACCATATCAATTCATTGCTGTACAAAATGTCAATAAAATTTTCTTGTATTTCTACATTGATTTTACCTTGCCATTAATTTCTATATTGTTCCTTTGGTCATTCTTCCCGTTCTATTATTTCTTCAGTTTATTCCATTTAACACCATCCTGACAACAATATATGATGAATAGATCTGGTGATAATTAACATTGGGTATAAAAAATATCAATAAATTCGTTGTAAGCAACAAAAAAAACATCATTTATATCCATCAATTCTGTAGGTTCAATAAATAGAAAGAATGATTCGGTGCTATTGAAACAGTTGATTCTGAGTAAATCATGTATTTTATGACATTCCCAATTCAAAGTACTTTACGCCAGCGTTAGGTTGCACTCAACTGAAAACAATTCGTTCAAGTCCGAAAATTCTAATTCTTGACACACTGATGCGTTGAACACCATGGCTTCGCAAAGTAAATGTACGTTTTAACTAATTCTTTGATAATTTAGTCACTCGATTCATCGAGTTTAATAGGATACATTTTATATGGAGTTTTCACTCATGGTATTGATGGTATTTCACACATTCATTACTTCAAGTATTTGAAATGAAAAGATTTTTTTTCTCTCTGAAAAAAATGCCGGGCAAATTGAAGTGAAATAGATCACAAGATCTTCTTATTCTTTCATTTTATTAAGGGGAGACACTACTGAAATTTCAAAGTTCTACGATTTGAAAACTTTTTAGAATTGTCTCCCCATGTGTACATAACAATTTGAAAAAATATAATTGAAACCATGTAAAACTATCGAATATGGCGGGAATATACATTTTTTAACTGATACACATGCTGAAAAAGGTCTCACGAAGGTAAATTTTCAAATTGCAGAACTTTTGTAGCTTAGTAGTATTCTTCCTTGAGAGGTCAGTAATCTTGAATAGTGAGCAATTTGCGATGAGCTAGAGACACAAAATTTTTTGTTTGAATTATTTTTGTTGGGTAGGGTAAACAGGTCAATTTTTGGACGATTTCAAATTGCATTCAATATTCCATAAATAAAATGAAAATTGTACTGCTTATTTCACTTTTCAATAAATATTACTCGTTTATAATCATGTAATCAATTATTTTTTTCTATTGATCGACATTTAATAAATAAAAAAAAGTGGTCCAGTCGTCCAGAAATTGGAGGTTTCGGCTGCATTCAACTATTTCTTAATTTAATTATTCTTTGTTTTGTTATTTTCACTTCCAATAATTTTTTTTCTGCTAATTAAAACATCCTTGAAAGTATGGATGCCATCATATCCCCATTTAGCTGATTCTTTTATTTTACATCCTACCACGAAACTTGAATTTGCCTTAATCGTCCAGCAATTGGCCTGTTCACCCTACACCAGAATGCGATGATCAAAAATTCAAGCACTTGGTGTGCTTCATTTTCGAGATATGCATCCCCAAAAATTGAAAAACAAGATTTTTCATTTCTCGGCATTGCATATCTTGAAAAAGAAACTGCCAAATTCCTTGAAATTGTGGTAATCGTTTTTTAATGTCCCCATGAACAGATAATCGAAATTTGGTGTCTCCAGCATCTTGCACTACAAACCGCTGAGGAGACCCCTTCACCAAAATTTGACCGTAATTGTCTGGTACAGTTACTCGTAAGATGCAAGAAATATCGTCATAATAAATATATCAATATGTAAAAAAATAATTGATGAAAATTTTCGCACGAAAATCTCGCTACATTTTATCCCACGTCTAATCACAGAAAGAAATGCATCAAACTCAGCTACTTCATTCGAGCGCTCTCATGGCTTGCTCAGTTTTTTACAATAAAATATTGAATAATATTTTTTTCCTTAGCCGAAAGACGCTGAGATATTTCCAGCTGAATAGAGTTACATATCGATCAATTCCTTTATCCTTTTCATGCAGAGCTCGGAAGCATCCGCTGCTTCTTTAGATACCTAAAATAAGAGAAGACAATATTGATCATAGAAAGGCAAAAAATTTCTTAATCCATAGAATTTTAAATGAAGATAAGAATTCAGTCACTGAGGGTAAGTGAAGGAATACTTTTCTCGGTGGAACGAAAATTAATTGAAAAGAAAATGAAACAGCAAAATCCAAAGTCCAGAGCAAGGCCCAGGCGAAAACCCAGAGGGGTAAAAAGGAAAATATGATGCTAAATTTCACTCGAATAATCCATGAACAAAATCTTCGCCCAACGAAACTTGTCAATAATTTACCATTTTACTAAATGGAAAAATGGCAAAATGGTTCATTTTGCCCCACTCTCCACTAGATTTTTTGACAATAATTTCGTTGCAAATTATTTGTAACCATCATTTGTAGTTATAAAATTTGTGCGCCACATGACCATTATTTTTGATCACATAACGCAGTGTAAAAAATGATCCTCATTTTGCATCTCTGTTGATAATGGCGTTGTCACTTGTTTTACAAACTGAACAAAAAACCGAGAAACACTACAAAATTTTTTCGATTGCTGAAAAAGGCGGCCCCGTTTACTGCCGTAGTAAGTGGTTTAAGAAAAGAGCTATAAAGTTATATATTTACGGGACTATGATTATGATGAATAATGTAATAACACGAACAACATAGGAAAGAAAAATACTTTAACTTCAGTTATGTTTCGGTTTTATAATTTTCAATTCATAAGAAATGATTAAATTTGAAAGCTATGGAGCGTGTAATAGGAGTAGTAACAGAAAGCTCCCGTACTTGAGGGGTTAACATTTCCATAAAATCAAACATTTCCATTCGACTTCTCCCTTGTCTATGATGATTTGGAATGATTAATACTGACCACTGCCAGATTCAAGAAGCCATGTGGTAGGCCTGTTACAATGTCCAATGAAACATGATTCCCAAGGGCTCTCAATTTTCTGCCAAACATGACGCAGTCGTCTAGACAAGGATCCAAATCAGAAGTCTGCAAGTACCAAAAAATCACAAAAATTTACAGTCCGAAACAATCTTCAAATATTTATTACAGGGTGAATCATGCAGTGTTCGAATTAGTTGATGTTTTGATTATGAAAATGGTTCGAACACTGGATAATCCAGCCTGCATAGAGGAAAACTTGGAAAATGAAAGATTTATACTAACGACTATTTTACATGGCGGTAATTGACTAAGTACTTCATCAGAATGTCGATACGGACTCAAGTAAGGGTCCTTTGGAACAGTGAAAACGAATTCATCAGTAGGACTTTTAGTACAAGCAGTATCAAGCTCTCTAACACTGCTTCCACTCCTGCCAAAAGGAAATCCAAGAAAACTCGAAGTTCCTTTCCCATCAGAATTATCAAAATCATTTGCACTCTGATCAGCCATTGATGTGGTTGACTTCTTGAAGCTCACATTCTTATACAGATCTAAAAACTTTCGAATATACTCCTGAGAAGTGGTCTCACTTTTGTCTTCGCTTTTGGTAATTTCTGCTCCTTGTGTATTATCAACTTCAGCTAAGCTGACAGAATTCAGAGTCGAATCAGATGGTAATGAAGCCAATTGACTCTCATCAGCCTTATCTCCATGTGGGCTGAGTGCAATTGCAATTAAATCACTCTCTGACACTTCAGCAAATGATTCAGTATCTGATTTTGAGTATTCTCCACTGCCATTATCCTTATCCTTCTTATCCAATGAAGAATCCCCAAGTACATAAGCCCGCAAACATCTCATCATGAATCCAAACGGTAAAAGTGGGTCGGTAAGACCAAGCATTCTCGAAGGAGAAGGTACAAACTCAACAAGAACTGGACAATAAACCATAAAAATACCATCAGGTTTTCTGATATTGAGCTCCAAACATTTAGCAGTCAATCCGAGATTTAAATTAGCACCAGCAGAATCACCAATGAGTATCACTTTTTTGGCATTAGTACCAAGGAGGGAATTGGCATGTTTCAGAGCCCAGGCATAAGTATATACTAGTTCCTCGAGAGCACGTGGATATGGTGCTTCCGGAGACAAACTATAGTCAACACTGATTATTGGCACATCTAGAGCAACCACCCAATTTCTGAGGTAAGTTTCGTGTGCTTTTGGACTGTCTGCAACGAATCCACCACCATGACAATGAAACAGAAGTACATCAGATGGACCGTGCAGTTCACCACTAGCCCTTGCTGAACCAACCATTCCTATTCTACGTTTTGAACTCCACAGTTTGACATGAATTGGTTTTTTCCCAACATGACTGCATGGAATTGGTACGTGAACATCTGGACCACCATTGACTGAAGATATAGACATTTGTTCAGGTGGTATGGAGATCACTTGGTTGATCGCCAATGTAGGGATCATCATAAATGGTACAAATTGAACTATTTGAGTGTCATGTAAATACCAAAATGCTTTGCAGAAATAAACGTCTCCTCTTTGTGCTATATTTACAATACGACGAGCACGTGCTTCTGGATCAACCACGTATTTCAATGAGTTAGCACATCTACCAAAAAATGATCCATTCGTGTAATAAGCTTCACTAAACGAGGCCATAGATACAAGTACTACCTTCATGATGTATTTTATACTATCTGTGAATTGAAAACCCAAACACCTCCCATAATAACAGTATTGATCGATGTTTCCTGCCTGATCCAATAATTCCTGAGGACTGTGCTCCTCTGATGGAAATAGGGAGGGTCTATTATCCATTCCCAACTCACTCCAAGTATGAAGCGTTTTCAGATGATGCAAAAAGGTGCTCAAGGAAGCCATGAGTTGAGAGCACGCCTCAATTTCCCTATGTTTGCGATGAGGAGAAGGAAAAAATACAATAATAGAGTTCAGATTGACAGAATCTCAATGAAGATCAGTGTCACTGATGAAAATAATCGTAAAGATAATTTACCTCATATAATTTGTTTTTCTGAAGAGTACAGATTCCCTGAGATTATAGATTTGTTGACAAATGCCCTCACAATGTAAAATACACTTATCGACCAGAGAAATGAAGCTTCTGTAGCCATTACCAGGTGTATTCTCGTCGAAATCATACTGTGGAGCGATTGTTGCAATTTCTTTGTACAATGGACGTAATTCTTTTATTATATCAAGTACTACAACGTGTGCTGTACAAATTCTCAATCCACATTCATCTTGATGCGGGGAGAAAAATTCTCTATTGACATTCGCCAATTTATACAAGGTATCCCAATGAGAACTTTCAGGGTTCTCACTTGATTGATCAACTCCATTCTCGAAAGACATTGGGATTCACTCACAGCCTGATAAACAAATTTTTGGAAATAACCTTTTGTCGATTCTATGAAATATCTTCTTAAAACGTCTATTTTTCTTATTTATAAAAGAATTATTTCATTGTATCTAAAATATCAGCCAACTGGAAGAATTGAACCTTATGGTTAATAATTTTCCCACGACAATGGGACAAATTACGAGAAATGAGGGACTTTTATTATTTCAACCCTTACGTGATTGTAAATAGCGAGATACGAAAATATTACTGAATATTGGGGTATTGTTACGTTTTTCAAAGTATGACAGTTCGAGGTTAAGTGTGTTGTATGTATGATGCATGACCTGTAATCAAACAGTGAACTTCAGCGTATATCCCCACCCATGGACATTCGACCACTTCACTATATAGTTGGGTGTCAGTTGCGCTAAGCTTGGACAACTGAAGTACGCAATTTGAAGAATCGGGAAATTACTACAAAGAAAAAATATTGGAATGCAGTGGAATCAATAATTTAACATAAAAAATAACATATTTGTAAATTTTCGTCAAAAATACCATATCCGTAAAATTCCCGTCAAAAATAACATCTCCGTAAATTTTCGGAAATTACCACGGTAATGTGGGAAATATATTTGTCAAATGAAGAGAAACCAAAGGTTACTGTGAAATTATTGGTTTGATAATAACAAAATTACAGTAAAATTTGGATCGGCTTACCTTGGAAAATGACACTGATATAGCCTTGTAGATATTTTCACGCGGATTTCAAATCTGTTTGAGAAATCTCTCCGTTACGTCTAGTTTTCGAGAAAAAAAGTGATAAAGTACCCAAAAGAGGGCAAAAGGCACAATTTTAAAAAATGAATGCACATAAATTGGTGAAGAAAAAATAACAATGATGTGAAAAAACTAGCATTTTAATAGTGGATTGGTCTCCTTCTCAATTCATTAGATAAGAATGAGTGAAAAAATCATTAAAACATTCAAATTTTAGGATTTTTTGAGGAAATTGCATCATCAACCATTCGTACGAGCACTTCGATCAGCGCCAAGTTGAAATCAACTCTGGTGAATTGCCTTTCTTTAAGGAAAACAAGTAGGAAATTGCTCTCGTATTGAAGATAGTATAGTTATTTTTGCTAATAAATTAATAATATGCTTCCGAATGGTTATTTTGAACACCATTTCCGTCTATCATGTATAATTCACAGTTAATTTTATTTTATTGAGGCCCGGTTGCACCATCGTCTGTTAACTAAACCGCCAGATAACAGTCTGTTAGTCCATAAGGATTACACATGGATAAATTTATCCTGGGGTAAAAATAGCTAACAGGGTTCGGTGCAACCGGGCCTAAATTGAATAAAATTTCTTTTCAAATAAGTGTGTCAAATTTTCAACGTAGTTGAATGTTATCATCATTATTCTTATTATCCCTTTCTTCTATACAACCAATTGTCTTTTTTGCGTTAATGTCAATAGAAAAATGTTATTTATACATACGTAATTGCATTTGAAACACCACATTTGAAGACACCATCAGAAAACTGACTTTCAGGGAATTCATGAAAAATTCGAAATTTTCAGTAATCATCATAAAAATCAAATCAACCAATAGCTATCGTAAACATCTTCGAACTTGGTTAAAAAGACATCGAAACAAATTTTTTAAGCCATCATTCAATCATTTCAGAATATTTTTCATATGTTCTCCACTTAGTCTAAAAAAATACAGAATTTTTCTCGAACATACAAGAAATCAGTTTTCGGTGAATGAATAAACATCCTCAAGTTGAATAGTTATTCAAAACAATTTGGTAATGTAAAGAATTCATGAAAGACTTATTATAAATGTATAATTGAGCTAAATGGAT
This sequence comes from Diachasma alloeum, assembly GCF_001412515.2. Lineage (NCBI taxonomy): Eukaryota > Metazoa > Arthropoda > Insecta > Hymenoptera > Braconidae > Diachasma > Diachasma alloeum. The sequence goes on from NW_021680537.1 coordinate 126,181, forward strand.
TAACATATAGCGTTTTTCTTGAACACCTTCTGCGACAGTAAACTTGCCGCGTTTCTCAGCAACCGAAAGAAATTTTTTGCTCAGTCGGTAAATCAAGTGACAACTGATAATCGCCTTGTCACGAGTTTCACCGATAGAACAAAAAATCGAGAAACACTACAAAAATTCGTCGATAGATTCTGACAAATTTTGACAGAAAATGTCAAATTCTATCATATTCTGAAATTTTATTTCATATTATGTCAGAATCTGTGATAATATGTCAGTATCTGCGATATGATATGTCAGAAAATGACATAAAATGACCGCGATTTGGAACAAATGGGTCAGAATATGTTATAATTTTTCAGATAAATATGTCAGAATCTGACAAATTTTGACAGAATTTGTCATAATATGTCATAATATGTCAACTGCTCAGACCGTTCGCTGTCCCTTTTTTTACATTTAATGTCATTTTTGTCATAACATGTCAGATTATGTCATTTTTCGCCATAATATGTCAGATTATGGCTTTTTCTTACATGATATGACAAATTCTGATAGATTATTCAGGCAAATTTATGACAAATTTTGACATTTTTTGCACTCGATTTTAACACAATCTGTCCTAATTTCTCAGTTTTTGACAATTTTTGGGATTTTTTCACTTGAATTTGACAGAATAGGTCATATTTTATCATTTTCTGACCCTTTATGACTTCAACATAATATGTCCGATTATGACATTATTTGACATATTCTGACATTTTCTGAGAATATTCCCAGCCCGGATGTTTGTCAGAAAATGTCATAATATGACAGAATATGACATTATCTCTGACATAATATGTCCGATTATGACAATATTTGACATATTCTGACATTTTATGACATTTTATCAACTTGACATAATATGACATTTGTCCGGCGAAATATGATCGGACAAAATTTGTCATTTTATGTCAAATTCTGTCATTTTATTACAAAATTTGAGAAATTTCTCATTTTACGACGATTTTTTAGATTTTCTGTCAAAATTCGTCAGAATCTGTCGACGAATTTCCACGAAGGTGGAGATGCAATATTCAACATTTTAGCGGGATAAAGCCATATTCATGCCTGAACTTCATCTATTTAAACATGTTAATTCAAGATTGTCGGGCGACTAAATGGAAATAACCGAAATATTATCATAATATTTCCCGAGCATTTCCCGATAGCTTTGTTGCAAACAAATAAGGGTATCAAGTTTTGCAGGTTAAAAAATTCTGAGCGCTTGCGCGAGTGCAGTGGATGACATCAGGAGATGGATTAATGAAGATTTAAACAAATTATGTTGATAGAATAATCCGATTTCTGCAGACTGTCAAATTCAAGATTCGATCTGAAATGAGCCGAAAAAATGAAGAACTACTACGGTATATTCGGGTGAAAAAAAATGAAGAGCAATTACGAAATATTCAAAAGTTAAATATAAAAGGAAATATCCGCAATAGAACTGTCGGGTGCGCCCTCAAATACTGCACTGTGATTGGTCGAAATCCGATTGGGAAAAATAATCAAAATAATTTTACTCCCATTCTATTTACCACTTTTATTGTTTGACATTCAAAGGTAGGGAAAATAATCGTACAAATTACTTCTAGTTACTTACAATCGAAATGGCATCGGCTAAATTCATATGTTATGTAGATATTTTCCGTCTAGGTATTTGCAATCAAATGGGGCGGATAAGTTGCCCGTGGAGTACTAAACCGGGATATTTTAAATGAATTGTTAAACACAGATTAATGTCACATAAAAATAGTTCTTTGCATTTAATTGATTCTTCAATAGTCCACAACTCGAGTACATTAATTTTACAATCGAATTACTCTTCAAAGGTGTTTATAATCTTGTCTCTTTTCAACTTTTAATTTCACAATTAGATCTGTACGTCTCAAAACTTGGGATAGGAGTGATTACAATTTCAGTTTCTCCTGTAGCTCTCCGCTTGGTCAAGTATCCGTGGGGTGTCACCAATTTTAGGAGTAGAGGGGATTCAACGAATCTTTTTGCAAGAAACGCGAAAAATCATCCTGAGGGCGGTGGTCACTGAAAGGTCAGAGAGAGGGGTTGCCACCGTCCATCGATGGGGAAAATTAAAGTCCTGGTATAAAGCCACCAGGATTAGAAGAGGAAGTAATTTCAAGTCCAGGTAAAGAGGTTCCGTGCCTCGCTTCGACCCTTGGGAATGGAAAGGATTAAGTCGTAAACCAAAGGGAAAGTAAAAGCTTGCGAAAAGTATTCTAGCCCAAATAAATCAACAAATGTCCCAGTGAAATAACGAACTTTCGAAGGTTGGGGACTGGCCCAAAATAGGATTAAAATCGTAAAAGAGAGCGAGAGAATATTCCCAAAAGTCTGGCCAGATTTATAACGCTCGAAAATCACGGAGCAGCGTCAATTTACTCAGGGAAAAAAGAACACATGGTTAGAAAAATGCAGCTGTGGGGAAAATCCCTCATGGAAGACCTCACAAATACGTTAAATACGTTATCTACACAACACGTGTATATGAGCGAATCCGCCACTGGTGTATATGGTGTAAATTGCCTTAAAATTTTTCTACTTTGTTTTCTATTTTTCATCGAAAAGTATTTTCTAAAATAAGAAGAATGACTGCAACCACAGCTCGTCAACTCCATTATTGGCAGATATTGAAGATTGTTTTTTTTTTAAATTTTTTTTTCAATTCTAATTACAATCTACTTGGACAACAACAAAAATTGAAACCTAGAGTTGTGTCCGAAATTTATTCAAATTTTCAAAAAAAAAATGGTTTTTTGAAAATATTTCTGGAATATGAAGAAGATAGAGACATTTCTGTAGGAATCTACACTAATTTTTATAGAACAGAAAGAGTTCTACAAAAAATGCCAAATTTTCCACATTTTCTCCACCGATAATTGAATTAGAGAGCTCTGGTTGCACTCATTTTTCTTGTTTTGGACAATACTTTCCGATAAAAAATAGAAAAAAAAACATTGTAAAGTTGGAGAAAATTTTTCATGCACAAAATTGGCGAATTCGCTCATATGAATTGATATATAAATATATTATATAAATTGGGTATATAAATTGGGGTATATATAAATTAGTCGATTTTTTAATTTCACTGAAATGACTCCAATAATTGAGACTCCATACACTCATGAATAAACTTATTACATGTACAATGTAAACTTGAATTCATACGTATTGGTGTTCTATAATGCAGACGTTTCAGATGAAGCCGTTTTTTATCATCTTCCATGCATGCCTGGGAATATTATCGGACATCACACCAAACATTATATCATGAAATCTTATAAGGATGATTGAACGACTGCTAGATGTCATAAAGGCGAAATCATTGTTTGATCATTATTTCCTTTTGTATTTTCACAGTAGTTGATTTTGATACGAGTGTGTAATGTATATTTTCGTCTTCTCGTAAACGAAAAGAAAATGAAAAGTTTTTTTGTTTACTCGTAAACGAAAAAGGCACAGTTCTGCTACTCGCTGAAGGTAACATCACTGTCAAAAAATATTGTTCGACACATGTGAGACGGGAATTTTCACGAGTAGGAAGTTAGCAGCCCGAGGCGAAGCCGAGGACTGCCAATCACACATGCTGAAAATTCCGTTTCACTCGTATTGAAATATACTCTTATGATACAAGTGAAAAAGGGCATTTTTTTGCACGCCTCGCGCGTGAAGAACCGTCCCTTTCTCACCAATATCATAAAATATTGTACGATACATATGAAAAAATGTACTTCCTGACGAGTGTGATGAGTGTGTAGCCGTCACACTCATCATCAACTTTTTTTTTCACTTGTGTCGTAATATACTATTTCCGACCGAGTAACGAACATTATTTTTGTCATGACGTCTATAGAGTTCAACCTTACGGACGGAATAACAAACTATACATTTCTAATTATCCTTGGACTACCTATCTGTCAAACGTTACTTCACTGACAGTGTGATGAAGCTTTACTTTTCTATAGGTCTTTTTTTGAAGAATCTTCTAGAAATATATTTATTTCATCCTCTAAACCATGAACTCTTCGGAGAAATAGTCACAAATTTTGGTAAATAATGCTATTAATGATCATATTCAATCGAGTTATTAAAAATGATGTATTCTACCTGAATTGTCTAAAAAAACGTCCGAAACTCCTAAGGAATCAATTTGGCAAAAAAATCCAGAAAGCCTTTTAACTCTAAAATGAGAAGGCCTATGTACCTATTATAATGCGTGTATTCTACGCCTCCTATGTACTTTCGTGAATGTCGCAAAGAAAAAAAATGCTGATTTCCAGTAACAATTTCTGAATTTCAGTCCCACAAAGTACTAGATTTCGGTGGAAATTTCACTTATTCTAAGAAAATTTTCTCTGAGAACCAGAGAAAAATGTTATAGTTCTCAGTAATTGTTTCTGAAATCCAGAACACACGGTGCTTAAATCAAGGTGCATTGAAACCTTTGGGGGCATTCAAACATTGCCTCACGCTATTAAGGAGGGGAAGAGAGAGGGTATTGTTAGGGTGTGATGTCACACTATAATTAAAAACAATGTCAATTTGAGAATCAAGGGTTCATGATTTCAGTACTCAATGGTTCTTCATTCCAACACCCAAGGGTTCTTCATGCTAAAAATCCCAGCGTTCTTGATTTTAGTACCCAACAGCAAAAATGAATGTCTGAATTTCACACACCTCCTGTAGACATTTTTCAGACACTAAAAAACAATCTGAATAAAATGAAAATGTGTCTAAATTTCAAACATGAATTAAAATATTGGGGCACCTGTTTGTCTGAAATTCAGACACATTTTCATTTTATTCAAACGTTTTTTAGTGTCTGAAAAATGTCTACAAAAGGTGTGTGAAATTCCGACATTCATTTTTGCTGTGTTTTCAGCCTGAACGGTCCTGGATTTGCGACATTTTTCACTGAAACTAAACATGTTTTGGGTATAGAATTTGAGTGTTTTTTTTTACTGGAAGTAAGTACTCAGTTCATGGTCTTTATTACCCTGTCTTCTAGTTCCGTGGATCTGGAATACAGAAACTTTGTCTTCTATGTTGCCGATGAACGTTAATTGTATTGAAAATTTTTAGGTAAACAAATCTAATATTCGATGCTGAAATTTGAACGTGGTTTGAAAGGTTGATTTGAGCGGCATCAATTTCTACGACTAAGAAAAAAGGAGAGTCTCCTCCTCACGGCGAAAATTCTGATTTGCCTATATCATGTTTAAACCTGCACGGAGAAAATAAAATAGTAAATATTACGATGTCAGAATCCGGACATAGTAAGCACTACCATGGACATGATAATGGCTACCATGGACATGGTAATGGCTACCATGGAACATCGTAATGGTTACTATGGGGCATGGTAAGTTCCTCGATGGTAAAAGGTACTATGGACATAGTAATAATTACTATGTTACACAGTAACATTTATTATTTTACATAGTAAATGTTACTATGTTAACATAGTAAATGTTACTATGTTACATAGTAGAGCTTCCTATGTTACGTAAAATATCCTGTAACACATAATGAATATTATCTAAGTAAGTAAATACCTTTAAGGAATGAAACATGAGTAGATTATAGTTATAACGTACAATAATTTTAATAAAAGTAGAATTTGTTTGAAAATATTTGTTTTCGAGGGGTGGAATGTTTTTAATTAATGTTTGTAACATTAAATAATTCTGTACTATAAAAATTGAAAAACAATTTCTTTATTAAGTACGCTGTTTCACAACAACTGCAAAAGTATTGAATTACAAAGTATTATTTTAACTTAATCCTAATTTCTCCCATGATTATTTTTATAATCAATAATTCAAAGAGATATTCATATTTAAATTATTTTAGTACATTAAAGAGCATATGTGCAACAATTTAAACCCAATGTTTTGGAACATAGTTATTACCATTCCCAGAAGTTGCTACGTATGATAAAGAACAAAATTTGATGTCGTGATAGGTCAACGTAGACCATCTCGTCTGTTTCATATCAATTTGATATGCTTGAAAATGGTTATCAAAAAAATATTCTTCCAGTTGGTGAGTTACGAGAATAACTAGGTGTTGGTCATCAGATAATACAATTTTTGCCAAATGTAATTGAGGCCCGGCCTCTGTAGGCATTATCAAAACGACATCCGTCGTAATGTCATGTCCCATGTATAAAAAATTTCTGTTGATTTTGATATTTGAATGCCTGAAAACATCTGAAATTATCAATTTTTTCAGAATCTTAAGGGGAAACCGCACTGAAATTTCAAAATCGAAGAGGCCTTTATTTATTGTACTAATGAATTTATTACTTCAATTTTAATCCAAAAAAAAAGAAAAAATTAGGGTTTAATTTTTTCTATTGAGAGAATCTTCAAAAGTGTCCTCATGACGCAATTCTCAATCAGTTGACTTGAATTTTATTTTACACATTCAGAATATATGCGCAAATATAACAGAATGAGGCTTTTTAAAAATCATTTTTTGGGTTTTTGAATTTTTTTTTCCAAAATTGATACAGGCGAAAAATCTGAAAATTTTTTCAAATTGAAATACATAGTAAATCATTGGAGTATGAATTTTTCAAATTTTTCCATCATTTTCTCATTATATTTTAAATAACTAGTTCGAAACAGCTGATAAAATTCGTACTCCACTGATTTATCATGTAGGTGAATATTACTAACTTTTCAAATTTTTGGCCTCAACCAATTTTGAGAAAAAAATTTAAAAAATGAAAAAATAGACATTTTTAAAGAAGCTCATTCATATTTGTGTACATATTATGGATGTGTGAACGAAAATTCCAGTCAATCTGTTGATAATTGTTTTATGAGGACACTTTTGCTAATTTTCATCGTCTAACGCCTCTTTCTTCTTCATAAACAAATAAGGGGATCGATGAAGGCATCGCCGATTTCAAAATTTCGGGGCGGTCTCCCCTTAAGAACCATATTTTTGAATTGAAAGAATAACACTCTCAATTAATAAATTATCGTTAATCGTTATACTTATCGTATAATTATCGTGTTTCATTGTTTTTTACATATTCACTAGGATATCGATCAATGTTATCGAAACGGATGAGTTACAAATGAGAAAAAATTATTTCTGATAATAAGTCGTTGAATCTGATAATTTTTCACAACTTTCAATTCTCTTTCCACGTCATTATTATATATATTCAATGAAACCATACAAATATACTTACTGTAGTTCCGTAGATATCATATTGTCCATGACTGCTTCTGTGCACTGTTCATCGACTACTGAGCACACAGCCTTAAGCGTCATGCGTTTACGCATCAAGAGACAATGGAAAATGTCAACCGTGTATTTTAGGAATACTTTTTATGCTCATAGGACTATTTTCCATTCGCATAGTAATCATTACCATGGGACATAGTAAGCATTACCATGTGACATAGTAAGCATTACTATGTGACATAGTAAGCATTAATGTGACATAGTAAGCATTACCATGTAACATAGTAACCATTACCATGTAACACAGTAACCATTATCATGTGACATAGTAACGATTACGTACTAATCGTTACTATGGTTACTATTACGTGATATGGTAAGCATTACCGTGGGACATAGTAAGGATTACTATGTAGGGTCAGTTGAAAATCCTTTTACTATGTTGCCATAGTAATCTCTACCATGACCATGGTAATATTTACTATTTAATTCTCTCCGTGTGGGAATTAATTTTTAACCATATTCATGCATTGGTTTTTTCAATACCGGTGAAATAAATTCATACGCTCTATGGAATATAATCTGTAACAAAATGTTCTCAAATACACGGAGATAATAAAATAGTAAAGATTACCATGTCGGAATCCGCATATATACTAAACATTACCAAAGTTTTGTAAGTATTACTATGGACATGGTAATGGATACCATGGAACATCATAATGATTACTATGGGGCATAGTAAGCTCCTCAGTGGTCATCGGTACTATGAACATAGTAATAATTACTGAGTTATATAGCAGAGCTCCCTGTTACGTAAAATGTGCGATAACACATAATGACATTATTCTCAGTAATTAAATATCATCGAGGAATGAAACAGAAGTAGATCAATGTTAGACACAGAAATATCATTAATTCAAGAGCGAGAATTTTCTTGTTATAAGAACCATCTAAAAGAGAAATTATGTTTCTGAATGAAATAATGGGTTTATTCAGAGAGCTCCTAATAAAGTCCATCAAAACCTAAATTAAATTTGCAGTTGCATTTTTATTCATATCAAATGAATAGTTTTATAAATGTAAACAAATACTCTTTTCATACAAGTAAAGACTTTATTAGTTAAAAATGTAGAATCATTGTTTAGATGGCGAAGGAAAAAAGTTTATTGATATGTAATAATTCTCTGTTTGAATCAAATAAATTGTTTATTTATTTCTAATTGATTATCTATTTCTAATGAATGCACTATTGATTCCATATAATTGAAGCTCACAAAAATACAAAAATATTGTAGAATTTAATAGGAAAATTTCGAATAGAAAGTTTAATTTGTTAAATTTTTTTTAAGAGTTTAAGCCTTAAGCCCCTTGAGTTTATAAACGCATCAAGAGGCAATCGCGAATTTCAACCAGTTATTTTAGGGATACTTCCTATGTTCATAGGGCCATTTTCCATTCACATGGCAACCATTTTTATGGACATAGTAGGCATTCCTATGTAACATAGTAACCATGATCATGGGACATAGTAACCATTACTATCGAACATAGTAAGCATTACTATGGAACATTATATGCATTACAATGGAATATAGTAAGCATTACTATGGATCATTGTAAGCATTACGATGGAACATAATAAGCATTACTATGGAACATAGTAAGCATTACTATGGAACAGAATAAGTATTACCATGTGATATACTACACATTACCATCTGACATGGTAGGCATGCATTACCGTGGGACATAGTAAAGATTACTACGTAGGGCAGTTGAAAACCCTTTTACTGTATTATCCTTTTACTACGTTCTAGTAATCTCTCCTATGGCCATGGTAATATTTACTATTTAATTCTCTCCGTGTAGAGACTGCGTGATTTCATTCATTCAAACCTCCCTGGAAGTCATGGTAAATAAGGTATGATAGAGGCCTATCATACCTTTGTGGAAAAAGGAGCTCCTAGTGCCATCAATCAGATGAAAGAGATACTCACAATGGCGACTGATAGGTAATAAATTGACGTAATTCCTACCATATCGACATGACTTGGCTGGTCGTGCAGACTTGTTCTTCTCGCAAAAAAATCCGTATAGGCTTGAATCACACAGAGTCCGACATAATTCATGTACGCTCATTGGACTGTATGTGACTTATCACATGATGCTCCTCAATTTGAAAGTGATGCTTGAGTCGTAAAAAATTCAATTTTTACTGAATTATCTATTGTAACGACTGAAATTTAACAGACTTGGCATCAAATTTTGAGCTAAGACCAGCTATGGTCCAAGTTGCATTTAGTTCGTAAATATTTTTTTTTGTAATCATTTTTTTTATTTTATTCTGTAAACGCATGATTTGAGTTTGTTTCACCGACCGTAAAGTCACTCTACAATCCTATTTTTTGTCGTACACTGATGGAAACGATGGAACGATATTAATTGCTATTAACAAATCTTGATCATAATTAAGAAGCCTCGTTAACAGCGACTAAATTCTTCCATCAGTGTACCCACTGATAGAAACTCGTTGCGTAAAATACTATTAGTTGTGTGATATACAATGTTTTTTGTTAGAGTTCCGCGAGCTGAACACATATGAAAAAATGTAATAGAAAACCTTAGCGAATTCGCTAGAAAATTCTATTTATTTTTTTTCAGCAGATGCTATTAGATATTTGATAAGAAAAAGTTAAGAATAAGAAAAAGTAAAGATTTCGATTTTTCTGTTTGAATTTTTCTCTTAAGATTGTTTCTATTAAAATTATTGGGCACGGATTTTCCTAATTTTTTCCGCTATATTTTGTTTTGTTGTGCATTACAGGATCCGAGTGAAGAAAATTCACACCCAAGTATTCTTATAGAAAAAATTCCAAGGAAATATCTCTCTATATTATAAAAATCTAAATCGACTTCTGGTGATCAAAACTTGATACTCGAAATTAAGACTCCGAAATTAAGGATCACAAGGGTCATGAGAGTCAGAATAAAGGTTATGAGGATCAGAATAAGGATCATGGGGGTCATATGGGGGTTGGCGAGCGGAGCGAACAGGGGGCGTACTCCCCTAGTTCATGGAGAAAAATCTATTAACTTTTTCCTATCAAATATCTCATAGAATCAGCGCAAAAAACAAATAGAATTTTAACGAGAATTCCAATAGAATTTTCTAGCGAATTCGCTAAGTTTTTCTATTGAATTTTTTCATACGTCAAACTCCTCATTTACCGCATGCAATGGGTAAAGTTCGCAAGGCGTCGATCAAATTGCGATGCATAAACCTTCGTATTGACCCAAAATTTATTGTACACGTGAATTTTGATTTACTCATTGTATGTACTGAACAAGGACTTCAGAACCGCGAGACCTCTCTAAAGAAGTGAAGTTTTCTTGCAACTATTGCAAAAGAAATGGTGTGATACACTAGCACATAGAAAAATGGAAATTGACGCACTTGTAACCAAATCTACTATCCGCAAATTAAGAACGACAGTTCAAGAATTGCACTATTTGTACTGTGGAGAGGAATCACGTGACTCTTATGAATATCATTTCAACTTTTATTATTTGGTATATTGAAGAAAAACATGTTCCACGGCATTATAGCTGTGAGAGAATAATTGGCGAAGCTGGAGAGTAATAATTTAAATTTCCTCAGCCTTTTCTAAATAGTCTTCGGGTCATCAAACCCGTTTGTTATTCAACGAAAAAAATATATATAAGTTTAAAATACACCTTATACAATTTTTTCGCCGTGCTGCAGCTTGAAAAATGTTCTGATGGAATCATCGACTCACCCGTTGTTAGAAAATATCACCCGGCAGATACGTTAGTTACAATATTATTGAATACTTGCATCTTCCGGTGAACGTACGGAGATCATACATATACATTTTCGTCTGATTCGGAATGTCAAAGGCCACGACGCCTCAGCGCGTAACTTGAATTCATCTTGGTGTTCTTCCTTTCTGTCTCAAGCGTCCACTGAAAAGTCCCGTCATCCCTTCTTATATATACGGAGACACTAGAGTCACGTTTGTCACAATTTTTCTAATTTGAATAACTATAATCGAATAATGGATGTATTGAAAATAGTGAAGATAGAAAGAAGGAACAGGCCAAATCGAAGAGAGAAGATCCGTGCCACTCGGTCATTGGTGAATGTACCGGTGTACCTTACCGTTCCGTTCCGTACATCGCCATCGTCCAGGTAGATATCCTTACTACCCTACCAACTATCACCCACATGATAGGCTAAAGCAATATCGCCATTAGCTGTTATATTACGCGTGCACTGCAGAAGACCTTGTTTCCTGTACAAATTAACGTATACCGTGGCGGCATCTGTTTTCGAATGGGACCCAAATACGCGAATTTGGAGCAGAGTTGTGGCATAATTTCGATGGAAGAAATATTCAAAGCCATCGAAGTTCATTTTTATTGCTTTTCTCTGGAAGTGCAGTTATTTCTGCATGAATTGCAATATTCATTTACCTTACACAGATAAATTCCTAAAATTAGATTTTTTCGGGGTGCTCGATAGATTGATCTGTTTATGGAGCCTTACGGTGTGCACAGACGATTGGATTCAATCACACTTCATAAGGATCTGGAGACAAAATGTAAGCAAACAAATGATTTTAATCAATTTCTATGAGTTGAGGGATAATTTTTGAATTGATACAGATTGAAACAAAACCAAAAACAAACAAAAATTTATAAGAAATACAGCATTCGAGATTTGGGTTTATAGAATACGGGGTCGGAGAATTTCACGAATGTATTCTTTCTAACCTTATAATTGATTTTGTACCGATCCAGAGCAAACGTGAGTTAAAAATTCAACAACAGGGAGCTGTTAGATGAGCTCATACAATCAAAAAAGAGAAGGATTTGGAGGAGAAATTTAGAAGTAAGGAATTGAGTCACGCTAAGGGGAGGAAACAGTTGGAGAGAAAGGGGGGAAGAGGAAAGAGTTGGGGAGAGCTCATTCACTACTCTTTAAGCAGGTTTTTACTGTTAAGATAACAATAAAATTGCTCTAGATATGTTTTTCATAAATGATTTCGTAAATTTTCTTCGCCCAAACTCCTTTTAAGTCGCTTTATTCGAAAACTGCGCCCACGTTATTCGACAACTAGGGTGGGTCAATTTTGAACATTCGAAATCTGGGTTCAGAGCACTATGTTTTATGTTTGCAAATATTCATCTAATAACTAACTTTTTCAATCAAAATCAAGTGTTGTTTTGTTGAAAAAACATCCGAATTGACTTCTTAAAGTTAATATTTCACATTTGACGGGAAAAATCACAGATAATCCGATATTGATGTGCGGGTATCGCTTAACCATTCGAAAACTGGTGCCACGACGGTATCTCAAAATGTTAGTGTTAATGTGTATGTATCTGTGGTGAAAAGCCACGTACATAGTTGGGTCGTTTGCATATTACTACCTGCATTCTTATTAGAGTGGAAGTCCCTCTAACATCTTCCGTATATACCACTTGATAGTTGTCTACACCGCTGAACGTTGATTGCTTCTTGGTTTTTAGTTTCTATATTATAGGGTACCGTTTTCTCAGGGAGGGTGACTTCTCTTGCATATCAAACTTTTTTAATAACACTATGCAATTGCTTTCCATACGAAGAAAAAAAATGATGTCGATGCTTATAATTATTCGCAGCGTTGAATCATCAACGGCATTATACTCTTCGTCACAATTATTTCCACACAGGTGAGGAAGACGGAAGAAATGGATATACTGGCGACGATGAAAAGTATGAAATATATGAAACAGTGATTCAGAAGGGATAATGGACCAGACAGATCGGGTGCTTCCACTGACGATACGCGATAAAAACGGGCTCCTATCTCCCACAGGCACTCTCCCTGGCTCATTCGAACACTTGCCCGTATAATATCCACATGGGATAGAGTCGTGGGAATCGATCGGATTGCATCCGGCAATTAATTTTTCCGCTACGCCCTGATTAGGATGCAGAACAGTTTAGTCGAGTTTCGGTGGCCCTTCCTTTTCCGTTTCAATTCAATTCGTCATATATATTATTATTTCCGATTTATGAGGAAATTGTTTAGTTTCTCTGTTGACTTGAGACTTATGTGAAAAGTCCGGGGATGATGCCAATGGCATTTATTCTCTCATACAGCTCCCTTGATGCTAGTTACACAAAGTACCATTACATATTGTGGAAGAGAAGGAGAAAAATATGAGAGAGAAAGAGAATGGAATGAGGAGAGGCGATATACTGGAGTTAGAAAGAGGCAAAACGAGGATGATCATATCATGGGGACGTAAACTTTGCTCAGCATCTACGCTTCACCGGAGGGCAAGTGAAAGTCACTCTAAACGACGTGCATATACCGCCAGCAAGTATGCACACGGAGAAGAGAAGAGGCCTCTTACTTCTCTACCCTGGGTCGTCTCACTGTATGCAACGTAATGTTGGCTACGTGTATGGACAGCATCTTATACGTGATGATGATGATAATAGTATCGTCTAGATATACAACTGAAGGCATCGTACACGCAAATAACGCATTTCAATATGTTTCATGGGAAATATGAAAGGTGAAATTGTTGAAAATTACGGTTCATTACAATGTCTGTCGTCAACTCTGCCACGAAAAAATAAACGGTGTACTTTGTCGTCGACCCATTGAATTGAATGGACTTGTACTTGACGGAATTAATAGAATTAATTTATCTTTAAGTTTCACAACACGAGGTGAATTGAGTCACGCGATGGGTGAACGGTAGTGTTACACTTGGAGTTATATATCTTGATTTAACATCAGCCCATCGTCATTAAGTGACGCCATCCAACCCGTAATGATGTAATTTATGCATATAAAGGGAGATCTCGAGAAACACGTCCTGTTGTTCTTTCTTTTTTTTCTCGTACTCATTAACCTTTCCCAAAAAAACGGCATAATTTTTATCCCAGGTTTTCGCGATATACTGCATAATGTAATCCATGCGGTTTTACCCGTGAGAAAAGACCCCGGCGGAATGGATCCATGTGAAGATTGAGCAGTTTGTGTTCGTAAGAGAGCAGAAGTACCAGAATACAGCGTTTAAGGATATTCAAGTAGGAGGCTTAAGTGGCCCACTTTTTCCGATGTTTCCAATATTGAGAAAATTATGGCCGTAAGCATAATCTTTGGAATTTTTCATTAGTGAATATTTTAATATTTATTTTCGTTGGGGACGGGGGGGGGGGGTTTAAGGGGACGCCGCATTTCGAGAAAAAATCGAAAATTTCCACCTTCCTGTAATTTTTCGAGATTTATGCTGTCATTTAGTTTCATAGTCATCGTCATTTAGCCGTCGGCATCATGTTAGACTGTGAAATAGTCGATAAATCGCTTTGAAGTATTGGTAAGAACAATTTTGAAGTAGAATTTTAGGAGGCCATGGAACCTATCCAAAAGTAACATCACGGTTTCCAATTCAGTAGCGAAGAGATTAAACGGCTCAAATAAAAAAATTCATTTTTTAGGAGGGCTGAAAAACTTGTAGTGGGAGGCAATTTTAATTGAAATCTAATTTTCAATTAAAAAAATCTACTTAGAACGTTTACCTCATCACCACTGAATTATTTTCGAAACATTTCTTTTCCAAAATTAAGAGTCTTCAGTTTGTCATCATATTATTGATCACACCTTGAAATGCTGAGATCCCAGAAAAAACGAATATTTGTTTCGATTACATTTTACGGGTTTCTATCGCTTCTTGAGTTGCAATTTTTTACGGGTGGAGCCTAGGCGTCTGCCGTCTACCATTTTTTTTCTTTTCGGAAAATTTCTAGACTTGAATCAAAGAAGTTCCATGCCAACCACTAGGTTTGCAAATTTCTTTACTTTCTTGACTTTCCGAAATATTTACGTTTTTAATAAGTTTCAACCAATCGCGCGATAAGGGAATCCCCCCCCCCATATATTTTTAAATTTCATTTTAAAAAAGTGAAAAAATTAATTTGTTCCCTGTGTACAGATAATTTTGATAATTCAGTGGTCAGAAAAGAGGAAATAAAAAAGACGCAGTCGTCAGATAAATGAAGCAAACGATTTTATTAGGTGAAAATTTTTGAAATTGGCACCTGAACTCAACTCATTTTTGAAAGTTGCTGAAAATATTTTCCTTTCCAATAATCATGGAAAATTAATATTTTTCTCATTATTTCCTAGCCATAGAAATTCCATCTTTGAAGACCACTCCATAACATCCGGGCAGACCTTCATTTCCCCATTGGGTCTACAATAACGTGGCGGCGTCATGCTGCCGCGTCACTTGTTATTCACTTCGTAAGGCTCATCTAGTTGATTCGCGGGGATGGCACACAATGCAGTTGGCATTAAAATTCCAATAGCCAAAAAACAAATATGGCCAAGCTAAAACGTTAGATGCGTAAACTCATTGTGGGAATGGAAAAAAGAAGACATTTGTTTTCAATTATATCATCATTATTAATCGCTCACTTGCTCATCTCTCCCAATCTCATCTATATTGACAATTGTTTATCTATTTACACAATGTAATAATATTAATAATACAATAAATTGATGATAATGAAAATTGATAATTAATTCTTAAATTATAATATAATTATCTTAAAATCTAGTACCATCTTATCAAGCCGCGATAATACAGTTATAATATTATCATTCGAATTGGACAATTATTTCAAATATACAGATTTCTTATTTTCATTCTATAATTGTAAGATTACAGTGATTTAAGGGTATTCTTCCAAATTTATACAAATAATTACTTCCGTGGTTCGAAAAAAGTCTTCATATACACAATTGTTTTCAGTTACACGATTCAATTAATTACAATTTCTCAGTGAAGTGTAACGATTAGAAATATTAACGGGGAGCGCAATCGAAATTATTCAAATGTAAGTATAAGTTGCTTTAAACTTGCTAGTACGTATCACGGTGATTGTAGAAATATTAAGTCAGATAAAATAAAAAATTCCCACGGTTTTTTTACATTATTTTATCGCGAATAGCATATATTTAATGAGAAACACTTAAAAATTGTGTAATGTCTAAGTACAAAAAATTTGGAATTGACACTTGTTCATTGAAATTGTGATATTTGCATTACAGCAAACGTGCTGCTTCTAAGTTTTTCACTTTATTCTTAATCAGAGGGTGAAGGTACATGAAGGAAGGTCGGAATACTTTCCTCAAGGAGTGAGGGAATCAGAAATTTATGAGAACTTTGTTTTAATGCGACGTCTTTGTCACAATGCTCCATAGAAATTCATTCGAAAAAAAGCGAGAAAAAATGAGTCGAAGAACTGAGATAACTTTGTACTACCCCTCTGATATTTTTTCCCCTTTCTTTCTCCAATATTTCATTCTCTGACAAAAAAGTGATATTTAAATTCTTCCCAAGCTCATGGATCGTCACACAGGTCTATAAAAAAAAATTTCGTCATGATTGATAATTTTATTTTATTTCTCATTTTTTAATGTCACTTTTACGGCATTATCACTCAATGCTGTACGCTTGTAAATAAATCAGTTCCACAAAATAAATAATCATACATTAAATCGCGCGATAACAAATACATAATTATCCACAATATTTTTCATCCAATCAATGTATAATGTCGCTCTTATTTCTTGTAACTATCAGATTTTTCAAAGTGGAATTATGATGTTGTGTACCTTGATGATTTACACAGTATTCTAAGTCAAAAATAGCCATAGAAGAATGAACAGAACGTCACATAAGAAACAAAAAGTAAACAAAATATAAGAAAACTCTATGAAATTTGTAATCTCATCAAGAATGACGTTCTCACCATCATAGATTCCACCAGAAACGTACAAATGCCCGTGAGTCACGTAGTTTGCGCGCGGTCTTGGAATAATTTCTATTTCAAGTTTCTCACAACTCCTTCAGATTCTGTTGATCATTCAATTGCATGCTTCGATTGAATAAATATAATTTTGTTTTATATTTATGAATTTTCCTCGGTTCAGCTTTCGCAAACGAACGGCGAGGTCTTTAGAAGAGAGTCACTGTGGTATCCCCTCTTTTAGTGTCATGCAAAGGACAACACTGAAGGAGGGGGGGGGGG